>NC_071098.1:4197500-4497500 GCF_027358695.1 Spea bombifrons
AGGTAACAACATTTAAGGAGCTGTCTGGGAACAGTCACCGTACCGAGGCACTCTCTGAGTTTGACCCGCAGTCTCCGGGCCGCCTTCCTCTTTCTCTGGGTAGGGGAGCTGTGTTTGGCCACACACCTCACCCACCATACCTGGGAACTATACGGCTCGGGCTACCCGGAGCAATTCCTTTGCAGGATTCGGGGAGGAAGTCCCGCTAAGGTCAGTGGGAGCTCCCGCTGACGTTACGGGACACACAGCTCTTTAACTGGAAAATGGGTGGGAAATGGAGCGCCGCTCCCGCGACCCAGTGTTTTTCGGTGGCAACCAGGTGCCCCGGAGAAGTGGCCCTTCTCCTGGAGTCTCCGGGCGAAACCCACAGAGTTCCCGGGTATCCCTACCCCCATCACCTCCTCCAGAAGTAGTAGAGCTATGGGTGGCTTACAATGAGAAGCCCCCAGGCATGCTGATCACCATGGTGGTGGCGTTGGATTAATGGCCTCTTTAATATTTAGACCTCTTAGATGGTTGTGACATCAAAGAACCAATCATGGCTGCTTTTAGCATGCTCGTGTCAGCTTGACAACCCATTTTCTTTTATGGGCAACCCAACTGGATCTTTGGGCAACCCATATAGATATTCATGGTTGATCTACACCAAGCTCAAAACCTTTTACCTTAGACAATGACAGACGGCTTCCAGGGTTGAGCGAGCATCCAAGTGCATTGGGGTAAAAAGTCATCCTTCCCTTTTTCACAGCCTTATCTTTTGGATTATTTTTTACATTTTGGATACTTTATAGAACTTGCTCTTAATTGAGAGTTCCGATGGCTCTGTTTTTTTTCTTGTTGCAGTGCCGTATGTTGAAGACCCAAAGATATTCCAGATTTCTTCAGAACGTTGGGCGAAATGTGTCCATTTTGTCAAATAATCCTGTTTTAATTCCCTCTTAATTCCGATGTCCCTCAAAGTCCCGAGTTGGTACCCAGAACTGAAGTTCGTCAAGCTATGAAAACACAATTCAATGACAGGTGGGCCTTCCTTATCCAGATGTCACCGCGAGGTGAGAAATCCAAAGTGTCAGGGCCAGGCCCGGACTGGGACAAAAAATAGGCCCGGGCATTTAAGCCTGAGCAGCCCATATTTATTTATTTATTTATTTATTGTTACAGCCCACCCTTCATGTACCACCTTTGCATTTAATCATTCAGACAAATCATTAACACATTCATTAATGCAGTCTCACAAATCAAGCAATTCATCCTCACATGAATTCATTGTCATACGCATTCACACAACTCCTCCACACATTTATTCATTAATTCTCATTCGCATTCACACTACCCCCTCTCTTCATCTTATCTGCCCCTTCTCACTATGTAACCCCCTTCCCCACTTCTCAATATGTACCGCCTCTATCTATCCCCTCTCCCCCTTTCTCACTATCTAACCCCCCTCTGCCCCTTTTCACTGCACCCCCCTCCCTCACCCTACTTACCTTGTTGCCGGAGCAAGCGGCAACTGCGACCGCGCCTGTGCAGGATTGACTTAGGGGCTGATGGAGCTGCAGCTCCAGGCCCCCACCTTAAAATAGGCCCAGTCAGGACCGGACTGACTGGTCCTATATGGCAGCATTAACGCAGAGCCCCTTAAGCCCGCCGCAACTACCCCCTCCTAACTATCTACCCTCTCCCTCTTTGAAGTTCACTTACCTTTCAGGAGTCCTGCGGTGGGGGTGCAAGGCCTCTGCCTCCCAGCTCTGCCACTGTATGGAACAGTATAGAGTGATGGGAGTTATGATGTACTTTTAGAGCATAATTATATAATGAAAAATACATTGGAAATGGTACAGCATAACACCCATCACTCTCACACACTTACCAATCAACACACATATACACCAATCCACACACATATACCAATCCACACACATATACCAATCCACACATATACACTAATCCACACATATACCAATCCACACACATATACCAATCCACACACATACACCAATCCACACGTATACACCAATCCACACGTATACACCAATCCACACGTATACACCAATCCACACACACATACCAATCCACACACATATACCAATCCACACACATACACCAATCCACACACATACACCAATCCACACATATATACCAATCCACACATATATACCAATCCACACATATATACCAATCCACACACATATACCAATCCACACACATATACCAATCCACACACATATACCAATCCACACACATACACCAATCCACACACATACACCAATCCACACATATATACCAATCCACACATATATACTGATCCACACACATACCAATCCACTCTCACTTAATGCTTTCCTACCTTTCCTTTCTTCTTTCAGCTTCTTCTCCTCTTCTTCAGTTCTTCTGTCTTCTCTGTCTTCTTCCGGGTCAGAGGGCACGGACAGCGGTGGGCGCGGCTTCAGTGTTGTGCGCCGGGACCTGAAAACAAACCCCGGCGTACAACAGCTGTTGCCGCGCGGATCACAAGGGAGCGGTATCGGAGGTCTTTAACAGACCTCCGGCTCCCTTGAGTGATTTTAAGCCGGGTTGAACCCGGCTTAAAATCACTCAAGGGAACCGGAGGTCTGTTAAAGACCTCCGATACCGTTCCCTTGCGAGCCTGCTCCTCCAGCGGCGGACATTACTGTCCGTCTCTGGAGGGGTGCCGGGTGCCGCAAGTTGGCACCCCCTGATGAGCGGCCGCCCCCTGGAGTGTGGCGCCCTGTGCGCTCGCACACCCCAAAGGTCGGCCCTGCCCTAAGGGGCCGGGAAGCCCCCACCAGGGCCGTCCTTACGGGTGTGCGGCCGCACAGGGTTTAAATTAAAACATCGGGTTTTTTTTTTTTTCCAACTTTATTTAAAAGCCTCCATGTTAAATAAAGTAAAAAAAAACCCCGATGTTTTAATTTAAGCCCTGTGCGGCCGCAGACCCGTAAGGCCGGCCTTGGTGGGGACTTCCCGGCCCCTTAGAGTGGCGGACCCGGTCGCAGTTGGTAGGGTAGGGGCCTGGAGCTGCAGCTCCATCAGCCCCTATGTCAATGCGGCCCTGCCGTGGACCGGCCCACCGGGCAAATGCCCGGTGTGCCCGATGGCCAGTCCGGGCCTGGTCAGGGCCACGAAGAGGTTTATTTTCACATCTGAATACCTTCCTTTCTGTTTAACTTCGTTCTCAAACTTTTCAAAGTGCTTTCGAAATTTTTGTATTTTTATTTCATTTTTACACATGCTGAAACTTTCCTGCCACAAATTATTCTTGGCTGCGTTACAGAGTCAGAGACAAAATAAGCTTTTTTTTATTTTTTTTATTTTTTTATTTTTTTTTATTTGAAAGGTATCTTATGAAATATTTTGGGTAAATGTTTTCTTTCTGTCGTAATTAAGATTTTGAGTTCAGGAGTTCTTTTCTCACCTTTCTCTGTGTGCGAACGATTTTTGCGCACTGATGAAAGTGCTCGGGCCGCTGAGGTCATCTGTGGTCTATATGTTGTTTTTTTGAAAATCCATAATCTTTATAAATGTACTTTAACTTTATAAATAACGGTTAAAATATCAGCTAAGCCTATTTTTTCAAATCCCCCCCCCACACACACGCAATTTCACCATTAGACCTTAAAATGAAATGAAGAAAAAAAAAATCATACAAATATTTAAGGGTAATATAGGGACATTTGGTTTTTGATTTAGATGATGTATTTTTTTTTAGATTTAATGTTTTCTTTACAGGTTCTAGAAGCAGTAGAAGTATTGGTCGCTCACTGGAACATTTATATTAAAATTGAAAAAAAATGTAAAAAAATTAAAATAAAACATTCATTATGAAGATGTAACGTAATGGTAGCTTCAAATATTATTTTAAATTATTTGAATTGAAATAAGGATAAAATATTTTTTTTTTCATCCTTCTGGAGCCCACAGGACTTTAATGGACCCTGAAGATATTTGGCGGTAGGAGACACACCTGTAAGATGTATCGAGGGAGATCAGTGATCTCTTAGTGTTCCAATGAACGTTTTATATGACGTTATGAGGTTTAGAGAATGGTCCACTATCAAACATACATTTTTTTGTCAAAGTAAAAATAATTTCAACGAGTCTTCAAATCTAAGGCGTGATTGGTTGAATTTAAGCGTCCAATAAGAGTCCTATCGTTGATCTTATATCATCTTTTTGCATTTTTAATGTTTCTCACCAAGAACCTCAACGAGACGAAGACACAGGCGGTCCACGTGATGGAATTATGTATTCATGTTTACTAATTGGGTTCCACACAAAGCGACGGACACTCTGCTTCTTTCTATTACATTCACATTTTGCTCAGAGCAATGTCCGGGGTGATAAGTACTTTGGTTATTGGTAGATATTTTAATAACTTCTTCCATAATGTTATTTTTTTTCTTAATTATTTTGTTGGCGGCTTTTTTAGTTGGGCAGCATTAGCTACATATGGAGTAAAATGTCTGTGATCCTGTTTAGTAATTGTGATATATATAAATAAATAAATAAATATATATATATATACTTATATTATGTAGCAACATTTCTATGAAATGCTAATTTGTTCCTAGCTAATGCAATACTCCCTGAAAGTGAATTCCAAATCTTTACTGCCCTTAATGTAAACCTTACTTCTATTTGCATTTGGTGAAATATCTTAGCTTCTGACTTCATAGAGTGATATTATTTATTATTTATGTCATTGTGCTGATGGTAGAATACATTAAATAACTATCAATTATAAGATTACAGGAATCTAAGACTCCTTGTCTGCAAAAGAAGGTAATTTTAGAATTTCAATTAATTTACCTTATAATTGATGATTTGCTACAATCCCTTTAAAATAATCAATTTAACCTAACCTTGCGTTCTGATTAATGGGCATTATTGGGAATAAAATTTTAACATCGTAACAGTTGGAACTTTTAAAAACACCCAAAAAACTCTTCCTTAAACCTTATGCTTATTACACATTTGATATAACTCTCCATTTATTGTATCGTGGTATCAGTTAGGAAACGTTATTAAGCTTTGGTCGCAAGCAAAGTTTAAAAATATATCTCGATAAAAACACAAGACGTCTTTGGTCAGCCTTGATCTTTATCGAGACAAAACACACGGATTACTCAAAAAGCGTTTTTTTTAAAAAAAAAAAAATGCATCAGAGTTTATGTGCTGGAGAATTTATTTGCTGTCTCTTGTTGTTACTGGGAACTCGAGAAATAAACTGGTCGCTGACTAACATTTTCCGCTCGCTGATGTCTAACTGCTGCTAACAAAGTAAGACTGAGAATCCCTGACATCGGTTAATATGTGGTTTATCATCGCTGTACAAACATTTAAATCCTACAATGGGATCTCCGGGGTGATCGGCACGGCACCCACTAATATCTTCATCCCATTATTGCTGGGAATTCCTCGATGAAGAACCTTTTGTAGGGCAGAACTGTTTGCAAAGCAATAAAGTCCTTTATTAAATTATGTCACAGTTGCTACAACGTTTTCCATAACTTGGGAGCCGAGGAAGACGCTTTCAGAATGCGCGATGAGTGTGGGATTGGAAAGAGGCTTCATTCTCGTTGAATATTAACCTTTAATGTTCTGGATAATTCAAACAACCTGATTTCTTCTGCTCGTTTAGGGTAAGACCCCCAATATATATCTTGGTCCATCTGTAGTCCTCTGAAGATGAGATGTTCCTCAACATCAACGACTTCCTTGCGTTTTTACATTCTATGAATGCCATATTGTGTTTCATTACTTTTGGTGGTTTGTCTCCTCAGCCAAGTTCTTGTTGAGTGTTCCGGTTCTAGTGTTGGTGGAATGTCTTCATACTGAGGACATCTGTTTTGGTCCACAGACTCGAGCAAGCTTTAGTCGGTGGCCAAGTCGTGGTGGGAGGTCGTGATGGTGTAAGGGATGGGATAGGAGAGATACGACCATAGCAAAATACATTTTTTCTCATATCAGATCCATTTCCATTCGTTCCTAATGCCAATTTCATGCCAAAACACCAAATCAGATGAGTTATTTGACTTCCAAATGTGAGTTAGATAAATAATACTTTATCATTATGCATTCACTAATAAATAATATGAATTACTTACCTTTAGATGAAGCCCAGAGCTACAAAGCTCAGGGAAAATCCATATGGGGGATATCTGCAGAGGCCCCCCCATGCTTTTGAAGGGGGGGGATACCAAAGGGCCCTTCAGCTATCATTAAAGTTCATATAATGGCACTAAGAGAGTGCACGTTCACCATGAATGCCCCCAGTGTAATGATTATTTTGAGACTCTTGGCAAACCCTATTTCAGGATATCTTTAAATACGTGAATCAGATTTAATGGTGAGTTCTGGTGTTAAAAAAAATAGCGCGGCATTACTCACATGTAATTGTTGGCTCGCCGCGCGCCCATAAATCCGTAGTAACATAATATTATAATGTAGTGTTTTAGAGACAAGAGGGGCCCTCTGATCAGACGCGTTTATCAATGTCTCTCATTTCTACAAAAACTACTGCC
Organism: Spea bombifrons; assembly: GCF_027358695.1. NCBI lineage: Eukaryota > Metazoa > Chordata > Amphibia > Anura > Pelobatidae > Spea > Spea bombifrons. The sequence goes on from NC_071098.1 coordinate 4,204,046, forward strand.
GGTGAGGAGCTTTTGGGTTTCGCTTATTTGCTGAGTTTTGTTTTTCTTTACTTGCTTTTTTTTTTTTTTAATCTGAATCTTGCTTTATGTGATTGGTCGATGAGTGGGGCTTGGAGACGTTATCATTGGCTGCGGTTAGAGATAAAAATGTTCTCCTTTTCAGATTTCTATCTAAACTGTTAATTAACAAAATGATTAAAGCCAAGCTCCCAGGGTCTATGGGTCTGTTGGGTCATTGAGGTGGATCAGAGGTTGTGCTTGATGACATCATATCCTGATACTTTACATCATATGCCAGTGCACAAGGCCGGACTGGTGATAGCGTCCCTGGCTTTTTAGTTTATGTTTCGGAACCTCTTTAAAATGCACAAAGGTATCGTATTGAAACACAATGTTTCCGATTAAGAATACAAATTGCAAAACGTGACTGTTTAATGTATTAATCAAGTTCGGGCTTCTCGGTACTTATTAGACAAACATGGAAATTAGAAACATTTATTGGATTTACTTTAACAAATTACATTTTTTGTTTCTGTTTTAGAAAGAAATAAGTTAATATATAAATTCAGGGTATTATATAGAACATGATTTCAGCCGCACCTATACCGTTACATCAGGCTATGTATCAGAAGTAAATATCCAATGATGAGTGATTAGTAGTTTGAAGTGCTGGCTGTTCATGATGGGAGTTATAGACGGTAGTAGATGAAGTTTCAGAGTTGTATGACCTTCTGAATCACAGGTGTCCCTGTTTTACTAGGCTAGATCAGCCTTTAGCTCTCTGGCAGCTGTGGACTACAAATCCCATCATGCCCAGGAACCGTCTCCGATCATAATTGGACTCAGGATGCATTCCATGGCCCTCGCTCTAGAAAACGTGTTTCCCAGGAGCGAGAGAAATGGGAAATTTAAACTAAAACACCCAAACTGGGCGCTGCGTCCGGCTAGGTTGAGCGCTGCGATGCATTTCGGCTTGGTTATGGCTCCCAAGGTATTCTCCGCTCGCTTCCAGAGCTCGCTCTGTTTACGTCTATAGAGTGGCCAGCGGTGCTGAGTGAAGGAAGGTTGGGATGGAGGTGTTTCTTAAGTGCTGAATAATGGGCATAGTGCCACTAGCCGTCCTCCCGGGGGCCGTAACGTTGCTCAGCCAGAACTCACGCTGTCAGGGCTGGAGTCTGATATATTGTTATTACAGGTGCTTTTAAAGTTGTAGTGTCCGTTTTCTTAACATTCCAACGGTGATTTAAAGGGACATCGGGCGTTCCAATATAAATCAAGGGGGTTTATTGAAAATAAAATTGATGATACCCGTCATGGACATAGAACTCCGTGACAAGACCTGCAAAAAGAACTATTAAGAATGTCAGTGGAAGTGCTGACCCAGACGCCACATATATATAAACTTCTAATAAACGCTGGGAATCGTTCTATACATCTTTTTAACATGATTATATGTTTACATTATTCTATAATCACTAACTGCTTGTTTTTACAGCTACTTGGATATATTAGGTATAAAGGCTATCTTTAGAAATGGAAGCACCATGCCTGGTGTGGATGATTCTTTTGAACATATAGATTTTTTCTGCCGGGATAGCCTCAGAATACTAATTATAATAATTAACCTGTTCAGGATTTTTCCTTAAATATGGCACAAAAAAGTTACATGTGTTTCACGTTCTTGAGTGGGCATCGAGTTGATGTCATATGATCTCTATATGCAGGAATAATGTAATTTAGGATAATGAAATCATTTTGCCAAAACTTCCTATAGTTTGCACATTTTGTCTTGGCGACCTTGTTTCTCCTTATCCTGGCTCCCCCTAACCAAGCAAAAGCCATCAGCAACTTAACAAGGAGAGATTTGACCCGGGGTCTCTAGGTGAAGCCATCATTCCCTGAGTCTCCAGGCCAGTTTTTTCCTTCTTCGGAGGGGGGAGGAAATTTTGGCTATGCCCACTTCCTGCGGATGTCTCATCCATTTCCTGCGCAATTCCTGCCCATAAAAGGGTGTCCATACGTGGCTAGCCCTGTCCTTTAACATAGACTCTCCTTGCACGAGGGAGAGCGTTAGGAAGCCCACCATGGGAAGTTCCAAGGTATGGCAATCTCCCTGCCTCACAATTGTGCGATCATGGAGATTACTGGTCCCGTTAAGCCTGGTGCCCAGTCCGCACAGCCCCCCCTAGCATGCTGTAACCATGCCGAGCGCCCTTAATGGGCAAAGATACAGGATATGATGTCATATTCCAGCTCCCAGCACAGAGGACATTGGTGCGGAGGGAAGGGGGGCAGAGGTCATAGGCGACTCAGGCCAATGGCAGCCCCCAACCCAAATATACCACTGGGGAGTTTGAATGAAGAAGTAAAGATGGCTGCTCCTATGGTGTACAATATAAGTTATAAAAAATGCATGTACAATGATACGTATTGCTGTGTCCATCACAAATAAACACAATTATTGCACGTGGGCCCCAAAAATCTAGTTGTTTAGGGCCACTAAAATGTAAACAAAGAGCCCATTATTAATACCAACCCCCCAATTAAATTTAAAGCCCAAATGAGCAGTTTAAATGGCCTTAAAATTAGCGTTAAAAGTCAAGTTATGTGTTATTATTAGTTTGCTTGTATCTGTTTGCTTCTTTAATTTTCAAGTTATAATAAAAAAAAACCTCGCAAATAATGGCTAATGGGCCAATAACTTGTATTTACTTTGTAAGAGAAACATTAAAAGTTTATTAAGGGAAATATAAACAGAGAACTACATAACTGGAAAAGGAGTCTGCGTGCCAGGGAGCTTTTAAACATTAGTCCAACGTCAATTCCAACAAACGTCTCTAACGGGACCGCGGCCGTACCGCCGATCTGGAGTTATTTGGCAAATATTAAAGGAAATAGAGAGTTTGGATGCAGAAATACACAGATGCCAGGCAGCATCCCGAGGCATGAAATAAACAGGGAGATCGGACTTGGGATGGAACACAAAGCGGACCAGTCAATAAAAATGGAGGTATTCCCTGCCGGCTCCGGCTGTCTATTCAGTACCCCTACGAGCCGTATTATAATTGACACGTCATGACTTCAATACACCAGGTACTGGCTCAAAACCCAGCGTGTGCCATACCATTCCCTGTCCATGGTACTGATTACAGAAATGGAACATCTGAGCCTGGTTCTTGTCCACTCATGGCATTTCACGGGTTAATATCGATACACTACACGGCCCTTCAAGCAATCCATCCCAGCACTCATGGGGTTAAGACAGAGTAATACTTTTTATGAAACTCTCTGCCGGGCTCTGAAAAGTAACCGAACATTTTCAGGTGTGAGAGCCGTTTAACCCTTTATCTGCCAGGTGGGTGTACATGCATCAAGTACTTTTATGGTCGTTACCAATAATTAATATTGTATTTCGGGGGCCGTATATTCTGTTCCAAACACTCTGGATTCTCTATAAACTCTTTGGACCGCGGGTTTATTCGATAATTAATCTCCAGGGCCGTATGAGTGAAAATACAATATTTAAGGTCAACCGTTTCATGAAATTCTCAGCGGCCCAGCCGAAAAAATATATGGAAGAGAAGCCATCTGATTGGTTCCCCTTAGAGCCTCTCTTGTTCTCATTGGAGCCATATCCCCAAAATCCCCTGGCAGACCGGCCCCATCCGGCCCCCGTCTAGTCGCCCGTTTCTCCTGCTGTAAAGACTCAAACCTTAATCAGTCGTTGGTCTCGTCTTAGATTCAGGGGCCGTATGCCTATCCCGCGCATGTTTAATACCCTCGCTGTATTACCCTCTATGACCACGTAGCATTAAAAGTAATCCAGTTATAATTCGGATCCTAACTTTAGAGCTTTTTTGCGTATAAACTCTGCTAATTATGTAAAAAAAAAAGGAATATTTTACAGACCTCAAAGAAAACAGAGGAGACGCACACGTGTAAATGCGGGCAGAAAATGAATGCAGGCGTTCTATCAATGAAACCCATGCTGCTGCGATCTAAAAAAAAAAAAAAGTTTTTTTAGGATTCCTGTCAACGGCTTCATTCATAGGGACTCGCCTGCGCGGCCTTCCTGTGGCCACTTCAGCTATTCTGTCAAGGCCAATAAAACAAATTTCAAATAAGCCGCAACTGGAAAACAAGACGCACGAGATCATGGGCCAGGACAGGACATATATAATCGCTGCGGTTACATTTATGTACTTTTGACACTCCTGAAATAGCAGGTTCCTGACTAACGACAGTATGTAGGCACACAGGCTGTTGGCAACGCCGATGTTTTTTTGACCCGTACTGAGTGATATCTGGAAGCCGGCTGGTTTATCGTGCCAGCGTCACATGTAAATCCCCCGCGTTTGCCAACGACGCTTTTCTTACAGCCAACTGCAGCCTCGTGAGAGAGAGAGGATACGTTTGTATCTCTCGCTTGCTCACAATTCCGTGTTATAAAGACATAAAACACAAAGAGTTACACTTACCGTTTTTTTTATGTATTAGCCATTGATTGAGTCCTGGCCGAAGATGGAGGTTTGGCGAAAAAAATAATAATAATAATTTATGCAAAAGAAGAAGAGGAAGAGCTGACCAAGCAGTGTTGACGATGAGAGTTGGGTGTCAAATGCGAAAAGAATTGGGAAAAAAGAACCAAAAATTCCAGTGCGAAATCCCAACTTTGCATTCCAATTTTACTAAGGCCGGCAACATTGATGGATGGCAATAATTATATCGTGATTTTTGTTTTTCCGCAATGGATAAATGGGCACTTCCATTGGCGATAAGAAAAAAAACTAGTATCAAAGTAGCGAGACTTTACTTTTTCCCCAACTGTCTCTTCTTTTTTTTTTAAATTTAACTCAATTCCATCATTTGATTTCAGTCCAATGCACTTTTCCTTCAATTTCAGGGCCCTTTTTTCGATATTTTATCCCCTTTCACATGGAGTGCATACAGTTTTGTGTTTTAGTTGTAATTCTGCGCCCAGCCACCAGGGGGTGTGTAGAGGGATAGGGATTTTTTTAGTGAATGTGGATGGCATTGTATATATTTTCTTTGCTGCGTGCCAGATGTGTTTTGGGTCATTTTAACACTGGGTTATTTTACTGGGTTTTCATCACCCGGGCTGAAGGTTGTGATAGGACACCCTGCCCAATTATTGTGAGCCCTCCCCTGCAGTGATCAGATACCCTGCCCAATTATCGTGAGCCCTCCCCTGCAGTGATCAGACACCCTGCCCAATTACAGGACGCCCTGCGATAATCAGACAGCCGGCCCAATCATAGTGAGCCCTCTCCTGTGGTGATCCAGTACCCTATCCAATTGTAGCTCTCCCTCTCCTACAGTGATCAGCCACCCTGTCCAATCACAGTGCGCCCTCCCCTGCAACAATCAAACACCCTGTCCAATTATAGCAGGCTCTGCCCTGCAGTGATCAGATACCCTGTCCAATTAGAGTCTGCCCTCCTCTGTGGCGATCAGGCCCCCTGCCCAATCATAGTGAGCCCTCTCCTGTGGTGATCAAGTACCCTACCCAATTGTAGCTCTCCCTCTCCTGCAGTGATCAGCCACCCTGTCCAATTACAGTGCGCCCTCCCCTGAGACAATCAGACACCCTGTCCAATTATAGCAGGCTCTGCCCTGCAGTGATCAGATACCCTGTCCAATTAGAGTCTGCCCTCCTCTGTGGCGATCAGGCCCCCTGCCCAATCATAGCGAGCCCTTCCCTGTGGTGATCGGGCACCCCCCCCAATTATAGAAAACTCTACCCTTTGGCAATCAGATACCCTGCTTGATTATAGGTACCAACAACCAGTGTACTCTACGAGATCCCGTTCTGATTCCTCTCTTTCTATAACAACCCTGTGCCAGTAACATATGTTAAATTTGTGAAAGGGGAAAAAAAGTCAGTAGGAAGGAACATTAAATAAATAGTTATCACTGCTGAGAGATTTATTGACCTGAGAAGTAGTCATTAGCCAACATCTTAGTCAATATTTACATCACAGGTCAGTAAGTCTAGATGTTCGGTGAAAATTAAAGTCAACATGATGTGTGCTTTCTTACTCGCAAATTAATTTTCCAATGTAAAAGCCTCATTTTTTTGCAATGAAACCACTTTTTTTTCTAAACTTATGCCTATCCCCTGGTGGCTTTTAAAAAGAGTGTTATAAACCTGATGAAATACTGGCAGGGGAACGTCTGATTTCTTTGGCAGGCAGCGCTCGCATATTTATACAACCAGCAAGAAGACGCAGGGCTGCAAAAGATACCTCAACGGGTACCGGGGGCAGATACCGGGTAGAATTTTAAAAATAATCCATGGTGCTAATTGAAGCCAACGGAGGTTCTAATACCTGCTGTACTTCAGAACATTCCGTGGAACCGAAATAATTCTGGACTATTTTTTTTTTAAAGTTTTTGATATTTGTTGAAGTTACCGACTTAATAACTTTGTTTTGATGAATAATTTAAGAACGAGCCGTTAATAAACGGAAAACGAACAAAAGGGTGGGATGGGATTTTTTTTTTTAAAAAAAACACTTTTTCAGAAAGTTCATACAGAAAATAGGTAGACGGAATTATTGACGTTTTATATGTATATATAGATATATATTACCCAAATGTATGAAGACAGTGTAGGAAATACCAATCGGTAACAATGAATCAACTTAACTTCATTCAGTAAACCTTGCAGAGGGGGCTCAAGGAGGTCGGCCCTTTATAATGAAGAGTAGGATAAGGGGGCTGTAAGAAGCGTAGAACCATATGTGAAATAGGTATGTCAAAAAATGGAAGAAAAAACTAAACTGATATGATTTATGGGGTTCCTTTTGGAACTCTGTACGCTCAAGCAGTTAACTGACTGAAGACAAAGAGGCTACAGCCAAAAATGTGACCATGGGCCACCAGTTGTCCAACTTCAACTTTGCCTAACTGGTTAGACAATCTACTAGGGATACCTGAAAGAGATAAAAGTCCATAATCTTCTAGGATAAGTTATCAAGAGTTTTAGAATTTATTGGGCTTAATGGGTCCTGTTGGGTCAAACTTCTCGACTCTTACGTTCTAGAAATCCCGGCAATGAAACGAGGTATGGAGGTTCTGTCATCCCGGAAAGATGAGTTAGAACTGGGACAAGATTCTATTTCAGCTTTTAAATGTCAAGGGGTGATATCCCAACGAGGTCAATGATACAATCTTGGAAACCCCTTGTTGGTGGCCAGACCTATAAACCTTACATTAACATTTGACCTTTGGGATATAGCGTTTCCTCCAAGAGCAGAGACGAGATGTGGGAGGCTGACATTTTTGTTCCAAAGAAAGAGGGGGTGAAAAAAAAAATAACAGTTTATCAAACAAAACAGCTTTATTGGGCACCCAATGGTTTTATTAACACTTCAAGAAACGTTTAGTGCAATGGTGATTATACCCCGGTGAAATAAAACCAGGGATCTATGACATCATCGGCGTTGCCTAGCCTGTCCTGCAATCTATCTTCTCCTCCTGACAAGTGTGAGTTACTACGTCTCCCCGCTGCTCCGAGTCATTGTAACTCCATGGAAGATCTGCCAAATGGCTTAGTCACCAGAGGGCTGCGAGAGGTTTTATAACGCAGGTAGGAATTGGCCAGGAGAGGTTATAATGTATACCATGGTTAATTTATGGCAAAGAAAAGTCAAAACCGCGTGTCAAGAGTTTATTTTCTGTTTCTGCTGGCTCGGAATTATTTTCTCAGCTGCGAAACTTGTCTGTAACGGCACAAATCAGAAAATGGGAGAGCTGAACGCTGCACTAGGTATCGGTCATACTGTAGCCCACAGTGCCACTAAATTGTAATTTTTATTGCCTATTACAAATGTAACGTATTCTGTTCTACATTTCTTTCGCTTCAATAAAATAATGTATAGACCTTATGTGTATTGATGTATATATATATATATATATATATATACTGTATCCCTATGCCCTACAAACATAGACAATTATATATGGTTTTAAGAGAGGAGAATTGCAGTATCTCCCCCCTAATAACGTAGAGAATATTATACAAAAAACACATCTCGAAGTTTCTCAAAATTTCAGTGAATCTCGATTTGGCTCAAGATGTGATCATTTTTGAGTAAAACCATGAAAAGAAAATCACAGGCTGCCCAATAATCCAGACCCTGATTAATTTAATGCTAAATTCACTTAGACCAAGTGGGTCAGCTTGGACATTCTCCAGTTGGGCTTGTAGGACATTTGATAGAAGATAAAAAAAAAAACGTTAGGCTCATCTTTTCCATCAATATGGGCCATGTCAGAGCGCTTGGATTTGCTTAACCCCTTAATGACAAAGCCCGTACATGTACGTGTTTTCAATGGGTTTTGGGACCGTCCATTGTCCTTAAGGGGTTAAAAGTTCCAAGTGCCCAGTGGTGATGTCAATTCTTCATCCGGCTATATTCACTTTTCTTATTCTATAAAACACCTGAAGAAGTATTAATAAGTCGCCAGTCTCCATTCACTGACATCACACACAAGGATTCTTGAAAGGTTATGACATCAGGAGTAATAATGTAACAATTCTTTCTGCCCACATACTGGTTCGCTCAATTCATCTATCAATTCATTTTTCTCTAGTTCATTGTAATTCTCTAGCTTTGATGATTCCATTCCATCAGATGGTGTTTTCTAGTGAAAGACGACGGTTCCCAAAGTTAAATGCCAGCAACTGGACACGAATTTTGTTGGAAATGTATTGGAAAATAGTTTTCCGTTCAAGATAATCTTTCCACACACCCTACAAGTCTATCTGACAAAACACGCCTCGCTATCTCAAACTAAACAAGCCAGTTCTTTTGGTGGCCGTGGAAACTTTCCTTTTATTGAAGGATAAAGGGCGAGGTGGGGTTCCGATATCCCACGTCTTCTGCCGAGAATGGCGGCTATCACAGAGTTACTATTTAAAGATTCCACTTGCTCAGCATTTCATGCACACTCCGTACCGGCTCACTATAGAAAAAAAAAATATTTTGTCTAAAATATTCTATATACATTTTGTATACAGTAATATAACCCCCAGCGCTGTATACAGTAATATAACCCCCAGCGCTGTATACAGTAATATAACCCCCAGCGCTGTATACAGTAATATAATCCCCAGCGCTGTATACAGTAATATAATCCCCAGCGCTGTATACAGTAATATAACCCCCAGCGCTGTATACAGTAATATAATCCCCAGCGCTGTATACAGTAATATAACCCCCAGCGCTGTATACAGTAATATAACCCCCAGCGCTGTATACAGTAATATAACCCCCAGCGCTGTATACAGTAATATAATCCCCAGCGCTGTATACAGTAATATAATCCCCAGCGCTGTATACAGTAATATAACCCCCAGCGCTGTATACAGTAATATAACCCCCCAGCGCTGTATACAGTAATATAACCCCCAGCGCTGTATACAGTAATATAACCCCCAGCGCTGTATACAGTAATATAACCCCCCAGCGCTGTATACAGTAATATAACCCCCAGCGCTGTATACAGTAATATAACCCCCAGCACTGTATACAGTAATATAACCCCCAGCACTGTATACAGTAATATAACCCCCAGCACTGTATACAGTAATATAACCCCCCAGCGCTGTATACAGTAATATAACCCCCCAGCGCTGTATACAGTAATAACCCCACAGCGCTGTATACAGTAAAATAACCCCCAGCGCTGTATACAGTAATATAACCCCAGCGCTGTATACAGTAATATAACCCCCAGCACTGTATACAGTAATATAACCCACAGCACTGTATACAGTAATATAACCCCCAGCACTGTATACAGTAATATAACCCCCCAGCGCTGTATACAGTAATATAACCCCCCAGCGCTGTATACAGTAATAACCCCACAGCGCTGTATACAGTAATATAACCCCCAGCACTGTATACAGTAATGCCGGTTGATGACAAAAACCTCACTTTCCTGCTCAAACACCACACTGAGCTGATGCTTTATGGCAATGCTAATGAAGTCCGTTCCTCCATAGACTTTCATTAGTCAGAGAGTCCAACTGGGTGATTAAGACTGAGTCATTCTATTGTTCCCCACAGGCAGTATGATAAGGAGTCGGGGTGTTTGTCTAGTAGATCAGGCCTCATATAACAGACAGAGAAGTCATACAAATGGCTGATATGAAGCTGCCTGAAAACATTATATTCTGGGGAAAAAACAGAACTGTCTGGAAAGAGAAACCACAGCAATATTTTTGAATCTAATGCTAAGAATAAATAAATGTGGGGTTTCCCCTTTAATGATCGATCACTAAACACTTGTACCGGTCCGTGGGACATACAGCGGAGATCACCGCAGGGCAGGTTATTAAAGCCGCTGTCGGTTCTCGGCTAAGCTTTGTACATAAAAAATAAAAAATAAACTCGAGACATTTTCCTCGGGGGAAGAAATCTCACCCTGTCAAACGTGACCTGCTTAGATTCATTTTTTTGTTTCTTAAGGTGTGTTTTACCAGCTCTGTGAGCGCCAGGGAGAGGCCTTTTATTGTAAGGGAAAGAATCAATCACACTCCAGGCAGCACCGATGTCAGAAAAGAACAATGAGGGATGGATATCACAGGGAGATGACTCCACGGGAATGGGATGGGATTTCCGTGACCCTTTTATATACGGAGAATATCCCAAAAACAAGCAGGGACTTTGAAACGTGCTTTATATAAGATGTGTGAATGCACGGAACAGTGCGCTTTTAGTCCAGGTCGCGGTCCTGTGATATATAATAGTATTTTGTATATAAATGGAATAAATATTATAACGTGGAATGAAAGTGTTAGTAATCTGACCTAGAACTGTTTATTGTTCTACGAGGGGGTTTGCAAACAGCACCGTGTGGATCTGCCTTATCTCACACTTTGTATACGAAACGCTCGCGGTTTGATGTTTAGAAAGGAAAGCCTTCTAAAGGGTCTCAGAGAAAACAAAAGTTACAGTCTAGCAAAGGGATGATATTTGGGGTAAATCATAATGAAAATGGGCAACACTAAACAGATTGTTTTACAGTCTAAGTGTCCACCGAGGAGCTCCTGAAATACTCGACTATTTAGAATTATATGAGGTTTATTCCACGACACGTTGGGTTAATTCCACAATTAGGCTCCATAATTATTCCATAAAGGGGTTGTCTGGACCTGAAACGTGAGTTTCTTCTGTAGGAGGGTATCAAGAACATTTTGGTCTTTCTAGAGGTGACCAAGGAGGTCCACGCCACGAGTACCCTTTACCTACCAGCAAAATCCCATAAAATATCCAAAAAAACATAAAGAAATGTAAGACCAGATCAGCCAAATACACCGTGGAGCGTAACAAGTTGGGTCCGTGAATTAAATGGCATCGTACAGCTTGGGTCAACATTTTGGTTGGACGAGTAGCCGTGTCCAAAGTTCCAAATAAACCCCAAAGAGCCAAATGTTAAAAAATAAATAAATATGTATTTTTTTTAGCAAACATAAATAAAAACTTGAATATAATGGATTATATGGACAGGATTAGTTAGATTTGGTGATCCAGTAAGAATCTGTTGATCAGGCTCCATTTTGGAATCAAGAACTTTTTCCATTTTTTTGAGGCAAATTTGGAAATCTTCAGTGTGATTTTTTTTTTTTGCCACCTGAAAACCTGATTTCAACCTAAATTGTTATATTATTGTCTTAAAAGACACACGATCCTGTCCGGGTTATATAAAGATTAAAAAGGCAATATTAAAATGTTCTGATCACGTGATCCAACGAAACTTTTTGAGGGCCGCGTGTTTTGACACAAAGTAGGAGAAAATTGAATATTTTAGTATTTTTATTAAGAGATAAAGAAATAAGGAAGCGTCGCCGGACACTAACTCAGATACAGTGTTTATTATCGACACAATAGATATTTTTAGATTGACAATGAATTTATTTTATTTTCCAAAGAAGTCTATACACAGAACCACATCAAGGAAGAGAATGTCCTCCGAAAATCCTCTTAATACCATGAATGAAAACCTACAAAGGACGAGGGGTGGGGAGGTTATGGCAATTCTGAAAGGAAGACTTTAGTATCACAATATCCCCCCCCAAAAAAACAAAAAAAAGCCACCCTTTTGTATTTATTCTGATGGGCTGAAAAACAATTCTACAAAAGAATGAAGTCCTCTCTTTGGTCGGCCGTTAAGAGCGAGGTGTTGGGGAAACAACAGCACCTTGGAAGTGTAGCTTAAGACAATAAAAGCTTCGGGATTTCACAAATAAAACAATCCTATTACTATCCTTTCAGAAAGAAACCGTGACCCAGGAAGGCTCAGGCTGCGATTAGGCTCCAGAAAAAAAACTCAATGCTCTCAACAGCTTTTGGGAAAGGGCTTTCCCTCACAGGCAGGGATTACTTCTATCTCAGGGATTTATCACAAGCGCGGCGCCCATGTTCTAAACACGTAGAGGGCTTGTGACCGGTGGGGTATTTATCTTCAGTGCTGCCCCAGGCCTGTACCAGCCACCCCTTTCCTCGCCGCCGTGCTTTATGGGACAGTTGAGGGGGATCAGTGATTCCCCCTTTTATCGTCCCATTGAGCAGTAGAGACATGGGGAGTCCGATAATATCTGGGAGACTCCGGGGTCTCCGGGGCACCAAATCTCTGTGTGACGGGGGCATTTAGGTACCACCCCCCACACCCAACCCATTTTCCCCTCCTAGGTTGCCCAATAAGGGGCTGAGTTAGTTGGCCTAGGCCAGAATATGCCATTGCCTGTGACTACTCTTCCCCCAGAAGCCCTATTTACCGTATTGCATAGTGCAGGCGGGAACTCAGGGGGCAGAGTCGGCTTCCCGTATAGGTAATTTAGACAGATACTGGGGAGCCACCAGAAGGTTCAATCTTACGTTTGTAACCAAGTGCATGGAGGAAGCCTTAGGAAAGTTAGAGCCCCCGAAAGACCGGCCTTCCTGGGACATGGATTTCCTTCCGCTTTCATGGGGGAATGGAGTTGTATTTAAATACCCTGACCATGGTCTTGACGGAGACTGATGTGCTGTTGGAGCCGGGAAATGTATCTGAATAACTTCTAAAACAGATCACAATTACTTTACTGAGAGGGTGGTAGATAAATGGAATAGCCTCCCAGCGGTAGAGGTTAATACAGTGAGTGAATAGACGGGCAGAATGGGGCCGATCTTCTGGCAGATTCTATGTTTTTAATAAAATTAAAACAAGTAATAGTTAAGGTACAAATAACATGAATAAGGAGCGATAGAGGGAGGATGAATCCATTTGGCGGTGTTTTATATACGGAGATGCTCTGCGCCATCTGTGGAAATTCCCAGTTCTAAGTTACCATTACCATGGGTGACCAACGGGGATTTAACTGTTTAACTGGGAAATACTGTCAGGTTATCTATCATAGCTGCTGCCTGCGGCGATTTTAAAGACAAACATGGTAGCGAAATCCACAAATAAAGCTATCAACGTCTCACGGATTTTATTCAATGAAGGAGAATTTTTTTTAAAAAAAATATTGAAATAATCAGCAATTATTCAGATTTTTTTATGAAATACATATACTTTTGTCGTCACAAAATATGGACACTATGAGCAATTCTACACAGCTTTAAATTTGTCTTTATCACCATAGCAACCAGTCGCCCTCTTGATTAGCACAGCTCTGTAGACTTTGTTACAAGGCGGTGCTCACATAAAAAGACATCGCATCACGGGATATGATGTCATACGGCGCGCCTTTTAACGCAGTGAAGGTGCCGGCCAGAGAAGCGTTGTGTTGAGTCTAGGTCAGCCCAAAACGGTTAATACATTGTTGCTTCTGGCCATGATGTATACCTGAAACCCTTCCATTCCAAGGAATAGCCTCTTGGTCTCATTACAATGCTTTTTTAAGGATAAATGGCAAACCTCTAATAAACTGGAGCCATGAACTTCAGTTTGTGGCGTCTTTCACATTCTTAGCAGATACTTGGATAAGTTGAACTTGAAGACTTGTGTCTGTTCTCAGAACCATTAAAAACGCAACAATGTAGCAGCGACATGAGGCCGTTCCACACACAGCTAAACGACCAAGTCGCCCATTGTCTTCACATAGTAAAGAAGACAATAAGAAGAAGATGCTCCGAGAACCTCCGATTCTGGATTGTACTTGTGAAGTGACCAAAACTTGGCCATTGCTCTGGAGAATTACTCTGTCCTAATAGCTGCAATCATCACATGAGCTGGGAAGGTCACTCGGAGAGCCTTCAAGCTTTCATTTGGACCATAAACTTGATTGTGGATGAGTTTCAAGGAAGGAGGATGTTCAGTTTTGGCCAAAGAAGGGGTCAAATTGTTTGGGGACTGCACCTCATACGATGGGACTCTTGATGGAGACAATAAATCATATTCTCGAGAGCAATATTGACTCGACCTCATAAATGTGACGCAAACAACATTGTCATTTCATTGGTTACCATAGCAGCTGCTCCACGTTTAAAACAAAAATGTCCAGCCCTGAATACGTCAACATGTTCCATTGTTTTAAATGTCTTTAACAATAGCGGTCGGGTTATCGAGGGCGCGAGGGGTACGTAAACGTTTTAAAACGCGACGGATCTGCTTTAAACAGATGCGATGATTTTATTCTTAATTTCAAATTGTTTAGGAGAAGTAGATCCAAGTGTTTTGCTAGAAACTTGTAATAAAATATATTATTTTTGGTCCTTTTTTGTATTGGTGGAATACAGACTAAAGTGATTTCAAGAATCTAACATTTCATGCAAAACTGGGTATTTTTCCTAAAATTTAAAAAAAAAAAGTTAACCCACAATTGAGTAACAATTAATTTTGTGTTAATTATTTAAGCATCTGCTGTACTAGTGGGGTGTTAATGGCACCATCATGAATTTTTTGAGAATTCTTTTATTTATCTCCAGTTTATGGATCCTGCGTTCGACGCCCCTTTAATTTTTGCAAGTTCCCCTTTCTGCGCTCCTGAAAAGAAGTAAAACAATACCCTTCGGGTGTCTAATTTTCAGATTCAATGTCTGGCCTCAATCAAGTGAGTTGATTTATTGCAGGATGTTCTGCTGATACATTGTGGCGAACAAAAGAGACAGCAAAAGAGGGCAAGGAATTCACAACATTGTCAGATGCCGCAGGATTACACAAAAAAAAAGGGTCCTTTTCCCCCCTTTTCAATAGTCTTCATTTATGGGGCCAATTTATCAAGCTTTGCATTCAGATAGTGAATAGCAATGACGTACTTAGTGGGTTATGGCTACTTTGTTCATGTGTGAAGATTTGTAAGGACTGCATGGCATCATCAGCCATTTTGCTGGAATTTTATGGCTAGTTAAAGCGTGTCTGCCGCTTTTCCCATGTCCTACAAAGTCCTACTCAAGAAAGAAACCGGTGGGATGTGTTTACAGATTAAAATGTCCAATATATAGTGTTAGAGACCTACTTGGACCTACACCATGGAGTCAACCATCTTCACTTTGTGTTCGCAGGATTTGGATAAACATTTCTAAGCTTTTGTTCCATTACTGGCCCTCTTTGGTGGCAGCTAATGTGACTTCACGGAGATTTCTTGCATGATGTCCCCAGTGAGGATACAAGTGAGAAAGGATCAGATTTCTCAGGATTTAGCATCATAATTGGCAGATTCAAGAGTTGGAAGGGTTCCTTCCATCATGGGCAGAGCGAGGCATGGGTAAGAGTCAGTACTTTCCCAGAGTTGATCATTCATGGACCATTTTAGAATCCTGTGTCCTTTTTTAGAAAAGGTTGTGTAGTGTAGACCACCAGCTTGTATTGGGCTATAGTTCAGAAGAACATCTGTGACAAACCAGCACTCATCGCTCTACCCTGTGTCATGCTTAGTTTGAGATTCTCCGTAGAGGGACATCACAACTATACAAAGTTTATTAACTACAAACGAGGTAAACAAACCTGAAGTTTGAGATAAATAAGGTGCGATAGGACCGTGTAGGGTCTGGCAAACAGAGCAAGGTGGAATTTCAAAAAGTTATGGGACCAACATCTCCTTAAAGCATTGAACTCCACATTTAAGGACCAAGAGTACCTTGGATACTTTGAGTTTTAACCTGGTTCCATTTTAACCTTTCTGGGGTTTCTACAATTTGGTCAATGCTAGTACTTTTGATTTTGGTTTCTTGACTTTGTTGAGGAATTCCAAGACCAATTCATTTTTTTGGCCAACAATGAACTAAATTTAGCCCCGCGTTGCTCCTTTGAAGAAGAGTTATTAATCTGCCGGATCTGCTCATTGTAAAGAAGTAATATCTGTGACTTTGTACATTTATAGCAATAAATTATCCATGAGAACATGAAACAGAAGTAATTTCCATCTCGTGCCACCAAGATATAGGCAAATTCTGGAAACACCCTATTCGTCCATGACTCACTTCCAACGAGATAACGCGGACAATCAGGAGTAAGAATGGAACAATACGCAGGACGTTGACAATGTAACAGTTTTATGTAATCATTCGTGCCAGACTTGACACTGACGTTAAAATTCCGCAGGTCTACACGGCCTGGTTTATTTTAATAATGCAGCCTCAAAGACGTAAAACGTAGACATCAACGCTATCGGAAAACGCAAGGCTCCGTTCTTTGGTCCCTAAAGTTTTCACCTTTCACCTCTAGGACCTACAAGTTAAGCATGAGCTTTGAAACCGTGAGTGCTGCCTCGAATAAATAAAGTAACGCTTCTGTTGGTCATCACCCACCGCTTGCAGAGACCTTTCATCCCGTCTCGTTAAAAAACATATTAAAAATGGTATTTTCTGTAATGGGGGGGGGTTGTTTGTGGGCAAACTGCACGCAAATGACAAATAAGTACTTCAAGCGGTCAGAAAGAATACATAAAATCAGCAAACACACAGTTTCCGATGTGTCACCATGTTCTAGCACACACATTTGCATACTCTAGAACCTCCATGGATACCCCATTGCGCACCGCAGGGGAGTTACGATCCGTGGCAGAATGTGGCATTTTCCTGTCCTGATGTTCTCTCCCTTCTCCAACCCGAACCAATCAACAGCAATCACCAACTTCACAACAGGGCAGAGATTACTTAATGGGGCGGAATAACCATGAGTTTAATTAGTAGATAGAACTCTTAGTATAAATAAATATGTCTCACTCTATACATTTAATGCTGTATCTATTTAAGTGAATGGCAAAATCATTAACCCCTTAAGGACAATGGGCGGTCCCTAAACCCATTGAAAACAATGCATTTTGAGCCCATACATGTACGGGCTTTGTCATTAAGGGGTTAAAAAAACTTTATCCTAACAAATTAACAAATTCACAGGGTTTACTTCAACTACAAAAATTCTTTGATGTGGAATTAGACTTAAGTTTAGAATAATTTAGCCAATTACCAAACCTGGCTCTGTGTTAATCTTTAACGTAGGAGACCATTTCCATTTTATATCATCCATTTATCATGTTGGTTGTTATCGTCCGGTACTTCTCTCATCGCTCTGTAATGAGGACGGTAAACTCCCTGCTTTCACAGGGGTAAGAGATATGTAACGTGAACGAGGATCGGCTTTCATATCAATTTCCCGTAGAGCGCGTATCGCGTATCTGTGGGAAGGTAGTCTTAATTGACGTGAGCTGATTAATGGCGGGCTTTAATTCACCGGGCAGCTCCTAGAAGTATCATGGATAGAACGCCCCGTCTCGCTGAAACCCAATCCTCATATCACAGCGGATGAGCTGTGAACAAAATATGTGCAACTTTATCACAAAATATGTCATGGGAAGCAGCTTCCTCCATTTTTATATCACTTTTAAGTTTTTAAGGTGTAACTAAAAACTAAAAGAGCTTCTCCAGCAGAGTAGACGGCTGGGAGAGTCCTCTAATAAAATAATTAAAATAATTAATTTTAAAACAATTAAAAAAATAAGTTTAAAGAGATTCTAGAAGAACGTAAGGGAATATAAAATGTCGGGAAGGAACTGTCACAAGGGCCTCCTTAAGATGTAAGCTAACGCTGCCACGTAAATAATTTCTTGGCCAACGCAGACTCTTACATGCTACTCATAAAGATGGAAAGGGTGATGATGTCACCTGTTAAATTATGATATATAGCACCGTATTCACTAAAGTTTCCAGATTACGGTTCAGTTTCCTGATTTCAGTATGCATTACGAAGAGCCAAGCCCAATGAGCTTCCCTGGTGGAAGGGGTGAGATGGCCGTGCATAATGTATGGGAACCATGGGGGTTTACTTGAAGTATGCATCACCCTCCCTGTAGACATAGCCAGGGTTGGCCCTTCTTAATGCACATTGATACCCCGGACTATGTCACCTCTTATATCATGATACATAGCACCTTATTCACTAACGTTGCCAGATTAGTTGTGTTTTCAACTTCCTGATTTCAGAGGAAATCCCCAATGAGCTTCCCTGGTAGAAGGGATGAGATGGCCGTGCATAATGTATGGTAAACAGGGGGTTTTGCTGGAAGTATTCACTATCTTTCCTGTAGACATGGCCAGTGTTGGCCCTTCTTAATGCATATTGAAGCCGGTGAGCCGAAGCGACAACTATCCATCTATCCACAGGCAACCACCGGTCACTTGGAGTTTAAACGCCTGCCGTGGGGGCTTCTTGGAAAGTTTTTTGACTGTAACGTCCGTAAACATGTAGTCAAAATGTGTTTTTCATATCTGAGTAACGTGCACATACTACGCTATTAACCCACAGCGTTCATCTGTGTTCTAATGCATGGGAAGAATTCTCTCTCCTGTTACTTTGTATCAAAGAAAAAATGGTGATGAAAAATGGTGATAAAAAAGCAAAAAGCTGCTATTTTTGTTACCAATACGTTCAGCACGTTATACACGGGTTGGTTTTTAAGTAGCCGAAGCATCGCTGGACCTCGGAGGGCTCTTTAAATCGTGTTGTGAGTGATGGTGTGCAGAAATCTTCTGATCCTTCCAGTTCAAAAGTACTTTGCTGCTGTTTGTCAGAGGTTGTTAAGAATGATTTGTTTAATTTACGAAGTTCCCACACCAAACCTCAAACGTTTAATGCGTAACATCTTTCCTTTTAAACATACATGATGAATGGCCAGCGTCCCCCCCCCAGTCCCTCGCAGGGAGTGACAGAGGTGTCCCCAAACATAAGTCAAACCAAACAACATCTATTTATAAGGAGATCCCTTTATATACCGTTTCCCAGGACCAGAAAATATGCATTTTTTCACTTTAAATTTTTTCTGCATTTTTTTTAAGATATTGAAATATGAACTATAAAGATGGATTTATTTTTTGAGTTCGGAAATCTAAGTTCCAGGTATATTGTGAAAAAATGTACAATTATGTCAGTTATCTGGCCAAATATGGCACATCAGCAATGACACATAATTTGGGCATTATAATTAACCCCTTCATCTCCACTCTAAATGATTTAAAGTGGATTAGTTACTTTTTTCCAAATTCTACCTATTTTGGGGCTTCGAAGCAATATATGTGTATTAAAAGTCCCTCTTTAATACATAACTTGGAAGAGGTCTTCGGGGCATTAAAAAGGTCACGCGCATGCATGAAGTGATTTGCCCCGTGCCAGTCTGGGCCTGATCCAGGCTGATAAACGTTCTTTAAAGTTGCTGTTCCACTTAGATGAAAAATGAAGCACATTCTCCAGCATATTAAGCAAACAATTTAGGAGATCTGCCATCTTATTCTTGCCTCTGAAGGTTTAATCACGTAGAAACGGCACAGAAATGTTTTATCAGCTTCTATGGCAACAACCAATCAGCGCCTGCCTCTGTGTCACATGACAATTAAGCATCCCCTGAAAAATTCTGAGTAAGGAAAACTTTCACATGACTGAAGAGTTATTTCCGGCACAGGTTTGGGCATTCAGCAGGACTAGGAACGATGCTTCTAATGCCGCGTTTAGCTTAGGAAGTGTTGAGTTCAGCAGAGTTGGTGGAACGGCACCTTTAATGCGGGCAAAATGCAGCGCTGTATCTGCGCCGTTCCGGAGATGTGGTCCGCCTCCCCGCCGGGGTGTTTTAGGTTGGGCACAGCATGCATGAGGTTATTGTTTCGTGGGAAACTGGCCGGCGTCCTACTCTTGATCTGTCAGCAATAGATTTTCAGAAAAACCCTCCAAAATACGAAGCGAATGTTTCCAGGCTGAGATGGCGCAAACCTGATATTTCTGATGATGCGAGAGTGGATTTGGTGCATTTTACTTTAATTGTCTGTCTATACCACGTCTTCAACATTTATAGATTTTCATTTATATTATTTTTTTATATTAATATATTAAATATTTTTATATGTATTTTTTTGTGGTTTATTTTGTTAATAACTTCAGTTTATTAAAGTAAAATAAACAGACGAGGTGGATTTATGGGGCAGGGATCTCAACCTTGTGCTGTTGGTCAACTAGAAACACAGACAGTGCCGGCAGATCGGCCCCAATCGGCCCCCGTCTAGTCGCCCGTTTCTCCTGCTGTAATGACTCAAACCTCAATCAGTCGTTGGTCTCGTCTTACATTCAGGAGCCGTATGTCTATCCCATGCATGTTTAATACCCTCACTGTATTACCCTCTACCACCTCTGCTGGGAGGCTGTTCCACTTATCCAGTAAAGTTAAACTTTCTTCTATTACATCAAAGAATAGATTCTAGGTATATCAAAACTCTCTAAAATGTGCTATTGTACATAAGAGGTTACTTTCCTTTTAAAAGTCCATCGGATGCTGATGGGAAAGTTGACCGGCGAACCCTCGGGTACGGTGTAAGATCTTCCTGAAGGTGAAAGCCGAGACAGCCATGTTATGTTTCACCATGCGCGTCTCCACTAATCCCTCTGATTTTCTCAACCTCAAAAAAAAAAATAAAAAAAAATATATAAAACAGGCTTTTCATTGAGCCGGAGGATTTCTGCAATTAATTAATTCAGGATTTGCTGGGAGTCAGAAGGTCACCCACCCTGCGCTGTGCGGATCTTTCTCTGCAGGTTAGCTTTATTCAGAGTTAACGTGGCGGCAGGTGATTTTTAACCCACTCAGTTTGTTAAGGAGCTAGCATTGACGGGGTTAAGGATTTGAGACAATGAGGGTTTTCTTTTTATCTGCAGATCTTTCTGAACTTTTTTTTTTTGAATCAGAGGATATTTTTATGGGGACACCATTCAGAACCGAACATATAACCCCCCAGTGCTGCATACAGTAACAACCCCCAGTGCTGTATACAGTAATATAACCCCCAGCGCTGTATACAGTAATAACCCCCAGCGCTGTATACAGTAATATAACCCCCCAGCGCTGTATACAGTAATATAACCCCCAGCGCTGTATACAGAAATATAACCCCCCAGCGCTGTATACAGTAATATAACCCCCCAGCGCTGTATACAGTAATATAACCCCCAGCGAGGTATACAGTAATATAACCCCCCAGCACTGTATACAGTAATATAACCCCCAACGCTGTATACAGTAATATAATCCCCAGCGCTGTATACAGTAATATAACCCCCCAGCACTGTATACAGTAATATAACCCCCAGCGAGGTATACAGTAATATAACCCCCCAGCGCTGTATACAGTAATATAACCCCCCAGCACTGTATACAGTAATATAACCCCCAGCACTGTATACAGTAATAACCCCCCAGCGCTGTATACAGTAATATAACCCCCCAGCGCTGTATACAGTAATATAACCCCCAGCGCTGTATACAGCAACAACCCCCAGCGATGTATACAGTAACAACCCCCAGCGCTGTATACAGTAATACAACCCCCAGCGCTGTATAGAGTAACAACCCCCAGCGCTGTATAGAGTAATATAACCCCCCAGCGATGTATACAGTAATATAACCCCCCAGCGCTGTATAGAGTAATATAACCCCCCAGCGCTATATACAGTAATATAACCCCCAGCGCTGTATACAGCAACAACCCCCAGCGATGTATACAGTGACAACCCCCAGCGATGTATACAGTAATATAACCCCCAGCGCTGTATACAGTAATAACCCCCCAGCGCTGTATACAGTAATAACCCCCCAGCGCTGTATACAGTAATATAACCCCCAGCGCTGTATACAGTAATATAACCCCCCAGCGCTGTATACAGTAATATAACCCCCAGCGCTGTATACAGTAACAACCCCCAGCGCTGTATAGAGTAATATAACCCCCAGCACTGTATACAGTAATATAACCCCCCAGCGATGTATACAGTTACAACCCCCAGCGCTGTATACAGTAATGTCGGTTAATGCTGGGTGATTAAGACTGAGCCATTCTACTGCTTGTACAGCTAGTATGATAAGGAGTCGGGGGGGGGGTTTAGTAGATCGGGGCTTAGATAACAGAGCGAGAATCATACAAATGGCTCATATACAGCTGCCTGAAAACATTATATTATGGGACAAAAACGACAGCTATTTTAAAAAATATATTTATTAAAAGTAATTTAAATTGGATACTATTATCAACCCATTTCCACATTCCGAAAATCTGTCTTACATAAGAGGAAGAGACAATCCCTGCAGGAATATCTTTGGATAATATTCCCGTGTATCCCGCGCGTCTCTCCTCCGTGACAGCTGCGCAGGAGCGAGACGTACCATCGCTGGCCGCACTGGCATTTTCAAGAGGCTTCAAACATTCCCCTGCGCTGCAGGTCAAGAGGGGTCCTCTCCGCAAACCCATCTGTGAATCCAGGTCGTGAATATAATTAGTTTGTGTTTATCTCCAGGTTCCTCGCCGCGGCATTTCGCCACTTCAGCAGCTCGCGTTCGGGGTCACAGGTTAAAACGATCGGGAAACAAGTGACACCTAAAATAGCCAAATGGGAGCTCGGATCATCTACGGGTACTTCTATCCTTTTAACCATGAAGGGAGAGGAATGAGTGGCTGTAACTGGCACGGCGGAGGCTAAGACCTCCATGACATCAGTATTCAGAGCCTAATGAAGACCCGTCAGGACCATTGGCCATAATCGCACGGATAATCGTACTAACCAGCAAATGCTGCCTCTGCAGGCACTTTCCACCATTATCAGGATACGGAAACGTGTGCCCGCCGGTGTTCCATCTAAATAACATGGGCACCAGTATGACATCACCGGCTATGCCATATCTTTGTCACTTACGATGACTTCATTCTGACCTTGTGCATCTGCAATTATCATGGACCTGATAATAGGAACACGGCAGGTCAGGACTGCCTCGGCAAATTCAGGATTGTTTACATCAATCTGATAATCAGTACAGGTCATTGAGTCAAGATGTCCTCTGATAATTGGGGGTGAAAACAAAAGCTCTCGGCCCGCAGGAGCAGAGACGGAAGGTGATTCCCTGACTGCTTTTGGGTTTAAAGCAGACAAAAGTTTAGGTATCCATACTTCCCAAGAGTCTCTGTTGAGGAAGGACAGTCCCTTTTTGGGAACCAGATCACCGTATCCCCCTTTCCTCCCCTAATATTCATCTTTTCATGAGCCTGTGGTGTTTGGTGGACATGACTGCCAATATCAATAGGTCGCAAATTCCTATTGGTTTGTTGATAAAGTCCAGCCCCTTACCGCAACTCTGACCACGCCCCTAAAACAGGGATCCGTGTCTTAAAAAGCGCATGGCGTTTAGTTAATATTGCGTTGGCAGCTTAAAATATCCTCGCCGCGTGGTCGGCATATGGTTAATGTGGAGCCCTAAAGATCTTAAGCCGGCTTACTTACAAATCAAACGGAGAACCGATTCCTAACATAATACGTTTTCCTAAAATAAGCCCAAAGTAAGAGCGAGCGAGTGTTGTGCGTTTGAATTAAGTGAGTCTTATTCAATTTCCCTCACAAGGTCACAAGAAACACAAGCAGGCGTCAGAAGACGGGGATTCTCTCCCTCGTACAAGAGAATTATTTGTTACGTTCTACTTAAAACAACACGGAATTAGTATGGGATTACCGCTCAGTGTCACCGTATATTATTTATATATTAACAATAATTAGATGTAGCTTAGGAATGTAACTGAAACGCGCACGCACAAAACAGAATTGTATGAAATCAGCAGGAGAGTCATTTTTAGTGAAACCGGTTCCGTTCCAGCGAGCGTCATCTGGACTGTACACAATATATGCTAATTATTGACCCAAATATTCCCTTTTTTTGTTTTGTTTAATCTTCTCTTCAATCTTCTCTTTGGCCCAATTTTGGGCTGTCGCCGACCATGCGCCTTGTGGTTCAACGCATCATGGTGAGCACAAGAGAATCGTTTTAATGGACGGCGAGGAAGGACACCGATGCGCCTCAAATGCTACTTTCGCCAGGTGACCCCCAAAAAGTTTTTGCCCACTTCTGAAAAAATGGTAGCAACTTCAGCAGCCTTGAAGCTCCAGTGGAACAAAAACCAGCCTTTTGTGGCTGAGATGAATTACCGCCTACGTCAGCGAGAATCTGGTTTCTTCTGTGACATTTGCCAACTTTTGTCCGCCTGTAGTGAAAGAAGATGAGCTATGAATAGGGCCGGACTGATGATGATTAGGCTGCCCTTCCACATTAGGGCCGCTGGCCGTCTGATGACGTAAGTGTGGCCGATGGCCGCGTGTTACATTGTTATGCTCACGTAGCGTGCAGCTTAGTCTAACCAGCTGGAGAGCAAGATCAGGTGAGTATTGGGTGCTGTTGGCCAGCGTCCTACAGAACATTTGCCTGGTGTGGCAGATGGCCAATCTTGGCCTGGTTATTGACCAAGTAGGACCATTTCTCCTACTTTCAACTGTGAATACTTGACACAAATTATATATATATGTTCCTTTGGTAGAGCCATGGGTTCCATGATTGTAGAAGATAAATGTTGAATGACAAAGTATTCCTGCACTCAAGGATCAAACTCATTTATTTAGACTCATAGAAAATCTTCAGTCTCCCCAAACAGCTCGGGGTAACGGAGCAGATAACCAGTCCTCCTGGGCAGCTCAAGAATTTCCCAGTGAGAGGAATGGCGTTTGGCTTTTAATGGATAAATATATATTTATTAGAATTTACTGAGAATTTTTTTTTTTTTTTACTATTTTTTACCATTTATAGACTCTTTCAGCTGGTGGGGAAGCAACAAATGTATCAAATTAGGAGGAAAAAAAAATCTGTTGTCAATCTTTGTAGTTATGTCCTTTCTGTTGGTTCTGCAGCAACTTGAAACGCCGGGGGGATCTGTGCATTTATCAGAGGGATTTAAGGAAAGTTGAATGACACTAGTGTTATAAAGGAATGTATCAATTTCTCTGTTTGTGTTTAAACCTCTTCTCGCTTCTCCATCTCGGTGAACATGCTTCTCGAGGTAACATATAGCTTTACATGTATGAAACTTGTTCTTCAGGTTTATTATATGGAAAAAGGGGGGGGGTGAGAGAAATCTCATCTATACATATAGTTTTCAAGACTTTGATACATCAGGCCCATCGTGGGTGGTTAACGCCAAGACCGCCGATGAGTAGAGGGTTGAGAGGTCTTAAGAGTATCTATGTTTATGTTGACCATTTGTTGAGGAATGGTTTCCCTGGAGGAAGACCACTCTGATTATTATTGTTATGAAGCTCCAGCTTACCTGATAACAGCTCTTTACCTGTCGAGGTTGGAGGTCAAACACGCTCTGTTACTTAAATCCGTTGGGTAGACCTTCACGCTACTTTTTTTTTTCTTCTTTTCCACTCTAAGATTTCGATCTTGTTATTTCCCCCCCGGGGGCACGTTGGCCAAACCCTTCTTCGGAGGCTTGTCGAAGTAGCAGAAGCATATTCTTTATCCCGGGTCATACGAGGCCAACTAATGTTTACACTGAAAAGTATTACCTAACAAAAGTTTCGCCTCCAAACATGTAGACGACCTCGGTGGAAGGTCCTCTTTCCCACACTCCCAGCGGAATTGGAGGTGGACCTCCCTCGGGACACAGAGGGTTTTCAACAGGAGGCACTGAAGAAGTAAATCAATCTATTGTGGGTACCTCTCGAGCTGTCTATCAGTCTGTCTATTCATCTGTCAGGCTCCTTGTCTCGTGTCCAGGTATCCGTCTGTCTCGTCGTATCTCACCATCTTACCGCCCAACGGTTAAACTGTTGGTCTGTTTTCCTCTTTACCTAATTTTTTTTTAACAGTTGTTGAACCAACATGTGTCAGAGCCTTTTGTCCCAAATGGGTGAGATCCATGTAACAAAATGACGGCGCTTAACCCTTTGAGTGCCAAAGCTAGACCACACTCCTGCCCTGTTCTTAGTATCGAGCTGCTTTATTTAACACGGAATTTGTGTGCGTTTTATACTGTGTGTTGACATGAGGGTATTTTTATTTTAAATCTATAAAAAAAATAATATAAAAGCCTGTTCTATTTACCAACACAAAATTATAATTGTATCAGACATCTACAGTCTAGAAACAAAAAAATAAATAAACAATGAAAGACCAACTGCTAGCAAAATATATCTGTGTCCCGTACCATATTGGTGCCATAATAAAGCTTTAGAAATACTCTTTTTGTTATTTTTTTATCTTTTAAAAAATAGATTTTTTACTCCACTGAATGAATTATGATTTTTTTTTTAAATTCTTTAATACATTTTGATACATTACTTTGCAATAAAATTACACTTTATCTTTTCAGCTTTGGCCCGGTAAATATGATTAGAATTAGCCATAACTACTTCTTTTAGTATATTTGGGGTTTTAATGATATATTATTTTTTATACACATTCACCCATTGATCGTCTTTTACTCAATACATAATAAACTGATTCAAACCTATAGTCTGAGAGCCTGAAACTATAGTGTCCCTCGTATTATCCAGAGGAGGTGTGTTTGGGAGACTGAAGCTATGGACTTGATCCAATAAGCAAATGAGACGAGGCACCAAAGCAAATCCCCCTGGTATGAAGATAGAAAATCTGTTCCAGAGAAACGCAGACCGGACGACAGCATGGAAAATATAAATAACTTGAAACCGAATCGTAAATTGAACGACGAGTCCGAAATGCAAATTGTTACCCAGGAACACTAAAAAAAATAAATAAATCTATCTTGTGTTCTTAATGCATTATCAGCGTCTAAGTGTCG
The DNA here is from genome assembly GCF_027358695.1 of Spea bombifrons. Taxonomy (NCBI): domain Eukaryota; kingdom Metazoa; phylum Chordata; class Amphibia; order Anura; family Pelobatidae; genus Spea; species Spea bombifrons. The sequence continues at coordinate 4,231,174 of NC_071098.1, forward strand.
TAGGACTAATTGCTAAGCTCTGATGGAATCACGGATTCGTCAAGTCGCAGAGGAAGCGATCAACACAGCCTTAGGGCTTTTACCTTAGCTGACCTGCGAGGTGGACATTAAAATAAACAAATAATACAATAAAAGAACCTGCTCAGGTCACCATTCTCTTCTTTTTTTACCCCGTCCCATTGATGTTTCAGGATGTTAAACCCAACGGCAGACTAATCTGAACTTCCTACCTGCTATCTGTGTAGGCTCATTGTTGGAACGTAGGATTATATCAGGCCGGTTAATCAATGGTGTGATTAACCACTGAAAGAAATTGTCAGCGCCTGGGTGAACGTTACAGAACAGTTACATACCCCGAGCAACAGGGGAAACGTATTTGGGTTTCAAAGCAGCAAGTCACACGAGAGCTTGCCTGAGGATTTGAAAAGTAATCCCTAAATTGTGCTAGGGTTGGATGGTAAATTCTTCATTTTGGGCCTTAAAAAATAGGGGAAGTCAGGAACGCGATCAGGAACGTAAGTCTTGCGTACGATTGTGTTGCTGGTTTTGAAAGGGATTCTAAACATTCCACGATAAGAGAAATAATGGAGAAAAATAATTATTATTAATAATAAAATTGTAAAAACAAGACATTCTAAAGAAACGCTACATAACAATTGGTTTAATGGATTGTAAATTATTTTGGTTGTGTTTATGGGACTCAGCGGGGTTTCATATCATTGTTACCCCCGTCAGCAAAACTCACGCTCCTGCTTTATATCAGAACAGCCCTTCTCGGTGTCGAGGTTTTGTTTGCACTTGCGGTGACTCTGTCACGCCACACGATACAATTATCAAAGCCCCGGTATAAGATTATTTCATAAGGGGTTTACTTCTGTTACCAACATAATCCCAAACTCAAACATCTCATGCATTCATTGCCATCGGTACTCATGGTTACCCATAACCGATCCTGAAATTTCAACAAACCCTCCGTCTGTTGCTGCTTCCGCTTATATTAAAGGATACATTATATTAAATGCTATATTATATATTATATTAAAGGATACATTATATTAAAGGATACATTATATTAAAAGATACATTATATTAAAGGATACATTATATTAAATGCTATATTATATATTATATTAAAGGATATATTATATTAAAGGATACATTATATTAAAGGATACATTATATTAAAGTATATATTATATTAAAGTATACATTATATTAAAGGATACATTATATTAAAGGATACATTATATTAAAGGATACATTATATTACAGTATATATTATATTAAAGGATACATTATATTAAATGATACATTATATTAAAGGATACATTATATTAAAGGATACATTATATTGAAGGATACATTATATTGAAGGATACATTATATTACAGGATATATTATATTACAGGATACATTATATTAAAGGATACATTATATTAAAGGATACATTATATTACAGGATATATTATATTAAAGGATACATTATATTAAAGGATACATTATATTAAAGTTTACATTATATTACAGGATATATTATATTACAGTATATATTATATTAAAGGATACATTTAAGATTTCACTTCTGAAGTTGATGGTTGAGTACCGGCTGAGTACCGGCTTTTCCGCTGATTTGGCTACACTGTATCCAGCAGGCACGTGTAGGGTGACGTTGTATCCCTCCTACCGTAAGCAGCAGTGTCGCCGGCCACAGGTTCTGTACCATTTCCATTACCTGACATTTGCAACAGTGCACCGTATGTAGTTACAACCAAATGTTTTTTTAGGGCTAATCCCAGTATAATCCCAGAAAAATTGGCTCAAGGACGTAAAAGCAAAAATTGCCTCTAGGGCGTGACACAGGTTATCAGTCAATTATATCGACGGTGTATTTTACTTGGAAGGTAAGTGGGCATTTTGTTGTTAATTTAGCTTAAAAAAGCAACAAAACAATAAAGCCGTTACTAAGCTCTTCCATTTGTGATGACATACTGCATTACTCACCTAGTTACCCAAGTCTGTCTTATTATAGAGATTATTTATCGATTTGTATAGCGGCACTATATATATATATACCACTGTGCTGTACAACAAGTATTTTAAGGATTATTTGTACGGTGATACGATTGATTTCTTTGTCTCCGGACTTTTTCCTTTGTGTTTATAGAATGGCATTAGTGAGTAACTAGAAATAAAAAGCCTCGAGGAACAGTGCAAGGTGTGCAATGCTATCGAGCGTTTCAAAGGCTTTCTAAACCTCTGCTACATTTTTAAGAGTAAAACATTATGAGGATGAAGCAAGGATCTATTCGATAAGATGTATTATTATTAAGAATAACATGTAACAACAGTTACTGATTATTATAAATATATCAGGTTTATTCACAAAAGCTAACGTTGGCCTGAGAAAGCTAGAATCCGGATACAATATAATCGTCAAACTGGATTATTTACTAAACTATGAGACCAATATGAGTCAGGGCCGGACTGGCGATGTTGAGGCAGTCCTGGCATTTAATGTCTAAGGGCCGTCTGATGCTGTAGGTGCGGATACATGGATACATGGCTTTTATGCCCCCCATAGTATGCCCCTGATCAGGTGAGTATAGGACACCAATGACCAGCGGACCACCAGGAATTTTTCCCAGTGTGCCAGATGGCCAGTCCGAGCCTCATCAACTTCACGACACATTAAGAATGGCCAACTCAAGAGAAGAAGAACTTGACCGGCCCCGCATAGTGTATAGTTAAATGAGAGATGACTTTCAAGTAACTTCATCACACTAACTTTACATTATGCACCATAATCAGCCTTTCCTACCAGAGAAACCTGCAGGGTTTGGCCCTTCATAACCCATTCTCTCCAGGAGCCTCTGTTTAGGACGGATCGTCTCTTTTTGGGACCAAAAGGTGGCTGGAAATGCCCGACCGCGCACTATGCTATCAGAACGCACATTAATTAAGGTATATATATATATTGTGCAGAAGCCGTTCCCGAAGGCTTAGTCCGGAAATAAGGATAAGCTCAGATATTCAGTTTCTTAGCGATATAAAGCATCAACACAAAAACAAATTAGACTTCAGACCAAATAAATCAGGAGTCTCTTCACTTGCCCGATGACAATAAATTCAGATTAAAGAGATTCCGTGCTGCCAGAGCTGATAGCTGGTACTGCAGAATTCCAGGAAGCCTGCGCGCCGCGAAACATAGATCCCATTCACATCGTCTGTAACCCGAGAGCGGCGCTCAACAGCCGGGATTAGAACAAATATTTTGGCTGAATTTACCTGCTCAAAAAAAAGAGACTGCAAGGATCATTGGAAGGAGTATCATTAGATATCATGCAAATTCAATGACGCCAACTAACAAATCATTTTTGCTTTACAGACTGATATACATTGATTTGGCCCATTGTACAGCGCTGCGGAATATGATGGCGCTATATAAAACAAGAAATAATCCTAATAATGATATACATTTATCTATATATGGGCAAAGCTAAACACTAAATACATATATATATATTTTTACAATGCTTCTAGTTTTTGCCTCATAATATGATGTTTTCAGGCAGCTGCATTTTAGCTAATAGTCCTCGCTCTTTTATTTAAAGCCCAATCTATTAGACAAAACCCCTGACTTCCTATCATACTGCCTGCGGCTCAATCTTAATTGAAAGTCTATGAAAGAACGGACTTCATTAACGTTGCCATAAAGCATCAGCTCAGTGTGGTGTTTGAGCCGGGGAAGTCACCCAAAATATCACATGACTGACAGCAACGGCGGCTCCAGGTCTGCAGATAAAGGGAGTTTATTGGAAAATAATGAGAAAAAAACAGGTTTTTCTCAATGCAGACCGACATTACTGTATACGGCGCTGGGGGGGTTATATTACTGTATGCAGCGCTGGGGGGGTTATATTACTGTATACAGCGCTGGGGGTTATTACTGTATACAGCACTGGGGGGTTATTACTGTATGCAGCGCTGGGGGGTTATATTACTGTATACAGCGCTGGGGGTTACTACTGTATACAGCGCTGGGGAGTTATTACTGTATACAGCGCTGGGGGTTATTACTGTATACAGCGCTGGGGGGTTATTACTGTATACAGCGCTGGGGGTTATATTACTGTATACAGCGCTGGGGGTTATTACTGTATACAGCGCTGGGGGGTATTACTGTATACAGCGCTGGGGTTATATTACTGTATACAGCACTGGGGGTTACTACTGTATACAGCGCTGGGGGTTATATTACTGTATACAGCGCTGGGGGTTATATTACTGTATACAGCACTGGGGGTTACTACTGTATACAGCGCTGGGGGTTATTACTGTATACAGTGCTGGGGGTTATTACTGTATACAGCGCTGGGGGGTTATTACTGTATATAGCGCTGGGGTTTATATTACTGTATACAGTGCTGGGGGGTTACTGTATACAGCGCTGGGGGGTTATATTACTGTATACAGCGCTGGGGGTTATATTACTGTATACAGCGCTTGGGGTTATTACTGTATACAGTGCTGGGGGGTTACTGTATACAGCGCTGGGGGGTTATATTACTGTATACAGCACTGGGGGTTATATTACTGTATACAGTGCTGGGGGTTATATTACTGTATACAGCGCTGGGGGTTATATTACTGTATACAGCGCTGGGGGTTATATTACTGTATACAGTGCTGGGGGTTATATTACTGTATACAGCGCTGGGGGTTATATTACTGTATACAGCGCTTGGGGTTATTACTGTATACAGTGCTGGGGGGTTATTACTGTATACAGCGCTGGGGGGTTATATTACTGTATACAGCGCTCCACAATTTCTTTTTCTGGATCGGGACCCCTATGCCGCTGACCCTGTTTTCCAGAATTTCTTTGAGGAACTGTGGAGGCCCTCAAAAAAATGACTCCCGGTAAGAAACTCCTGTCCTTTAACCCTAACGTATAATGCGCATGCAGATGATATTTTGTAGCGGGAACCCATCAAGGAAAGGGAGCATTTCCCCTAAAACCTAAAAGTTGATTAAGTTACCGAACTCCAGACTCTGGATACAGTATCTGGGCATCTTATAGATACTCAACTGGAATATTCACTATCCCCCTTACATCATCAGGAGGTTGCCAACTTCTCTGGCTTTGAATGGGTTAAAAAATATGCTTTAATCTTTCGATGGCAAGATTTTTGCTCTTTTGGTCCAGATTTAAGACATTTAAATATTTGCTTTCAAACAAAATGACATTCTTCTGAGTAGCAGCCAATTTGTATAGAATTAGTCAGACCCTTATCCTCCCGCTTGATCGCTACGCAGACTCTCAGCAAAGAATGTTACCTGCAGCGATTCTTCTCCGGCAGGGAATCAAACATGTCATAGCAAAGAAAGAAGGAGATTTATTTCAAACAAAAACAAACGTAAGAGTATACCTGGGCAGGTTAAACCCTTCGAGCGCTGGGGATGATGTGCAATGCAAAGCCTGAGCTCCCCTCTGGCAATGAAAGGGTTGGAGTAACCCCTCTCTCTTCTTGGCCGCTAAATATTTTCAATTGTAATCATTTTTTTTTACAAATCCAAATCACAAAGAAAAACATTTATTTTTTTATTTATTTTTTGCAGATTTTCAACAATTTATTTTTTCTTAATGTAATTCTATTCCAATCCTCCCTATAATAACTAGCGGTAGAGGTTATCAGGCCCATTGTACAACGCTGCGGAATATGATGGCGCTATACAAAACAATAAATAAAAAATGTTATAAAAATCAGACTACATTGACAGAGGTGACCTTCATCGGGGACATTTCGTGATCTCGGGGCAGGACTATCCCAACCAATCAGCTTCAACCAAAGCGGGCGAAATAACTTGAAGACAGAATGTTAAAAGCTCATTAATTATTAATTAGTTAATTAATATTATTATTTTATACTGTGGTTATAACTTTTTAACCCGTTATTAATTAATATTAATATTTTATGCTGTGGTTATGACTTTTTTTAGCCCGTTATTAATTAATATTATTAATTTATGCTGCGGTTTTAACTTTTTTAACCCCTTATTAATATTAATATTTTATGCTGTGGTTATAACTTTTTTTAGCCCGTTATTAATTAATATTATTATTTTATACTGTGGTTATAACTTTTTTATCACGTTATTAATTAATATTAATATTTTATGCTGTGGTTATAACTTTTTTACCCGTTATTAATTAATATTATTATTTTATGCTGCAGGTTTTAACTTTTTTTTAGCCCATTAGTAATTAAAATCATTATTTTATGCTGCGGTTATAACTTTTTTTAGCCACGGCGTGACTTTATTTATTTATTTATTTGACAAACACCAGGCCGTGAATCCAAAAATAAAATTGGCCAAAAATAAGATTTTCTAGTAAAATGAAAGCCGTTTGGAAACATTAAATCACTTAAGATTATTTCTGAAACGGGCAACAGCTATTAGATTACCCCACCCGGCATAAATGAATAATAAATGGCCCCTTATTGCGCAAGGGCAAGCCGTCGGGTTAAAAAATACAGGTTGAAGTGAAAATTATGATATAAATATTGGTTAATGTCAAAGCTGAACTGTGAAAGAATTCCACGGCCGGGGTGCGATGTTAAAGTCCGCTCGTGACTTGAATTTAAATCTTGAAATTTATGGCGTACAACCCGAAACCACAGAATTTTAATCCTCCCGCTTCTATCTCGGCTTGTTCAACGAGTCATAATCATTGCCAACTTCACTCCGAAATTAAGTGCCCATATAATTCAATAAATTACACATGACATTCTTTAAATAAATTTAACAAAACTCATTAAATTAGATGATTCCACGGAATTTTATTTTGATTGCTGCCGACATACATCTGGCTTAGCAAATTCATATAAAAATGTTTAACGATGTATCATTTTGGGTTGGACGGGTCTGTTTGGTTTGGCTTTAAATTGTGGTCGCTGTGAATAAAGCTGTAAGGATTTTGTGCTGTTTTCCCCCGTTTTTTCCCATTGTTCCATTTAATCACCTCGTGATTATGACAGAATTATGCCTTATTTCAATATTTTTAATGTTATTGTATTTTTCTTCTTCTTTGTATTGTTATCAATGAAATTCATCCATTTAGATACATATTCACCCTTTCGCTTTAGTTCATATGGAAAAAGCACTGATTGGTTAAAAGGTGTTGTTGCCATAACATCAGCAAAAGCTTCTGATAAAACCTCTGGTTTGTTTTCCTGGGTTTAAAACCTTTTCGCACATTTTCAGTTATATGACTCATGGATATAAATCACATAAGCATTTACTTTATTCTTAAATTCTTATTTAAAAAAAACAACTTTACATTAATTGTCTTTTTTAAAAAAAAACAAAAAACAAAGGTCTTTATTTTAATACATTACAAAATTATTTCTTCTTCTTCTAAATACCTTAATGACATAAAAAGGACCTAAATTCTCATAAAAAGTTTCGGAATGCCCTGGCCCCTAGGCCCCGCCTCTGGCCCCACCCACTAAGTCCAATGTATCCACTTTTGACCATTTCAAGTGTTTGAAAATTCCAAAACGGTAATTTGATACTAACCCCTATAAGGGCTGGCGCAAACTACCGATATGACCTTATTCATCCCTCCCAACAGTCCAAGGTTTCCAAGGACAGTCCTGATTTCCGGACACCATCCCGCTGTCCTCACTTTTGTGGGCAGTGCAGAGCAAGGGCTGGTTGGAGAGATCCATAAAGATCATAACGAACAGAATTTGTTTTTTTGTTAATGACCACGTGGTGTGTTTTATTTTCAGCTCTCCAAACGCTGATGTGTTCCTCCGTTCTCAGCCAATTCCATGTTGGAACCTTCACCTTATACATGGAAGTTCATATAGTGAATCAGATCTTGGCACATTTGGGGCGAGAAAGTGTGTGTCATTTCTCAGAATAAATATGTCATTGCATGAAGCTCCTCATCTCTGAGTTCGTTTTCCAAAATAGAAGTCCGACGTGAACCTTTTTTTTTAAAGGGTTTTTGAAGGGTTAAAATGTCCCCTGAAACTTTACAGGCTCTCGAATTGGCAATTCCGAGCCAGCAGCACCGGGGGATCCACCGGCGCATAGGAAATATTGGATAATAAAGCATATTGTCACATTAAAAATGTATAAATTCACACGTCCTAAATCACAGGCTTACAGTTCACACCAGTGATTATTAACTTTGGCTTGTGTGGGTTCTAATAATATACTTTTTTTTTTTCACTTTCCCTAAAAGAAATCACTTGAATGAAAAAAAATTTAACAGCCTTTAAAATATTCCCAATTTGGATCGGCCCTGGATTTCGCGAGTTTTGAATCACATGGGGTCTTAAAAATGATATAATCAAATTTAATTTAGTATTAGAGGCTAGCATTCTGTTTCGGAATAAATGTTTATTTTTGTCACTACACGTTAAGTAGAATAACTAAAAGTTTGTATTCTTTGTCTTTTTTGTGTGTAATTGCTTTGGAGATATTTTGGTTAAAAAAACAAGAGGCTCAATTACCGCAAGAAAGCTGAGAATTGTGGCAAAATTAACATTATTTAATCAATTATCCAATCAACTACAATCAGCAACTTAACAATAGGAGAGAGATAACTAAATATAGAAGAAAAATGGTGCAGGTTGTAAGGACAGGAAGTTAAAATGGCTGCTACCATGGAACAGGAAGTTAAAATGACTTCTACTATGGAACAGGAAAAATGGCTGCTCTCATGGAACAGGAAGTTAATATGGCTGTTCCCATGGAACAGGAAGCTAAAATGGCTGCTACTATGGAACAGCAAAATGGCTGCTCCCATGGAACAGGAAGTTCAAGTGACTGCTACAATGGAACAGGAAAATGGCTGCTGCCATGGAACAGGAAGTTAAAATGGCTGTTCCCGTATAAGTAGGTTTTAAAATACACACACACACACACACATATATATATATATATATATATATATATATATATATATATATATATATATATATATATATATATATATGTATTGCGTCTTTAGATCTGTAATCTGTTTAGTGTATAGGACTGCAAAATAGACAGTTCCCGTAATTTGAAGTATCTTAGAAAAAGACATTTAATCTTTTCAAATTTAATAATTTAAAATTGCAAATAAAAAAGCATTAGAATCAGAATTTTTAATGTTAATGGAAAAAAATATATTTTTTTAATAGATATATTATTAAAAGAGTGAAAATTAACAATATCATTAAAGCTGAAAACACAGAAAAATAAGACACGCTGGTTTAGGAGAAGAGGGCTCTCTTGTGAGCTTACAATCTATTGCTTTTCAGTGATTTCAATAATAACAATAATAATAATAATCCGCCACTGTCTTTTTTTGGGGGGGGGAGGGGTAACGCCAGCCGTGTTTATGCACAAACATTTCTCGTTAAAGGACTTTCTCAGCTCTTAGCTCATGTTGCGCGGTAACTCAGGAGAAAGCATCGCACAACAAGGATATTGACTTCATTTGGCTTTCGGGTGCCTCTCCAAAAACCACATGGGGTCAGATAAATTTGTTCTTTTAAGCTGCATAATCCTCCAAGCGCAAAGGATTTTTTTTTTTTTTAATTATTAAATGAATCCACCTTATAGACGTTTCAGGGATGAAGTGCTCATTTTTGACACCCAGTGTTTTTTGCTAAGCAACCCGATGTCACAAGGGGAAAAATGTCCGTTTTGACTGCTTCCACGATCCCACAGAGTCAATAACGGAGGGGAGAGACGAGCGCACCCGAGACAGAAAGAAAGTCTTGTTACGCGGCTGCCGTATTGTCCTCTAACATTTACAAGTCACCTCCGTTCTAAAATGATTTTCTGATCCCGAGAGAAATACCGTCGCTGTTAACCCTTCAAATAATAAGACCTATTTTTGACATTTTAGTAGTTTCTATTATGTGGTTTGTCTTTTTCTAATGTTTTACAAAATACCTTTGGGGGGGATATGTGATGATTGGGGGGATACGTGATGATTGGGTCATAAACCGTTTTAGAAGGCATTCTATCAATTTGAAGCTATGACATCATCCGGGGTTGATCTTTAAAGTGAAAAGGCCCCAATGTTTGCACCCCTGTCTTTATATATAAAAAAAGGTAAATGATGGGCTCCTTAAAAGTTCAAATTCCAGGATGGACACAGCTGTGAAATATAGAGGACATTCAGCGAGGTGGCTCAAGTCATTGATAAGAAAAGATTCTTTCCACAGTCGGTTTACTTTGCATCCTCGAGGTTAACGTGGGAGCCTCCTGATGAAGTTGTCTTCGACTAATTCTTAAGCCATCACATAGCAACCCACTCCACAAACATGTTCGCTGGCAACATTCAATAAAAACGTCCTCTCGGGATGATAATCTCTTGGGTTTATAGCAACCCGAGACGCGGTGGAAAGGGGTGCGGAATTTATTTTAAAAAAAAACTAGGGTTCTGAGGGTTTCATGGGGGCGCTACTAACATTTAAAAAATATTTCAGTTTTTTTTTATTATTAAAAAATAAATAAAATGGAATTTTGAGAAAGCAGCTTGCAGCTTAGAAGTTACACGCTACTTTCTCTGCCGTATCAGCTACAAGGAGGGCGGTAAAGAATTAAATATCCAATATTTCAGCTATATTTCCCAAAATTAATGTTTTTTTTTGACTCGCCATATATTTATAAGAAAATAATATTTGTGAAACATTAACATCAATTATGATCTCTTTAGCATCCAGGATATATTATATTAAATAAAATATATCAGTAATTTTGTTTCCAGATATTAATTAAAAAGTCGAATCTTGTTACTTTGTAGGAGTTTGTAGAAGCTGCAGGTCGCCAACTCAATTTCAAGACCACGTTCATCACTTACAGAATTTTACGTTTCATTGGAAATAGACTTTTTTTTTAAATTTATGTATTTAGATTATCTTCTAGTCTATTTATACCGTATTTCAGATTATCAAGGGGTTGCCCAGAAGCTCGGGTTACACAATGTTGGAATTTTTTAACACGTGAAAATAAGAAATATAATAAGAGCCCCCCCCCCCTGTGAAAAGGCCCCAGAGAAGCAGCATCCATAAATTAAGCTGTGAATAGTGGGAGTATAAAAAAAAAATGTATGTTTTCAAAAGTACATTAAATCACTTTAACGTGACCTAACCTCTCCAATCCAGTTTGTACAACATGAAAAAGGACAATGCCTTACTGGTTCTTTACCGCCAAAAGGTTAAATAATCGCATAGGACTAAGTAGAGGTGATATTGTGTCAGCTGGATAATGTGACAATCAACGCAAATTTGCCATTTTCCGCTTATTTGTTCTTTCTTGGCCTTTTTTTTATATTTTCATATTTTAGGTTATTAAATATTGTTGCCCCTTGGATATGATTTTTGTGCTGGAAACATAAAAAAATACTATTCTTTTTTGGACAAGGTAGCATGTGGCGTGAGATGTTAATGTAAGTATGCATAAGCATGTGTATGTGTGTTAGCGTGAGTGTGTATGTTTGTATAAGTGTGTGTAAGTATGTGCGCCAGTGTGTTTGTTGGGGGGGGCAAGCGGATGATGGGGCCACTTGGATTTACTTGCCCCTGGGCCAAAAGGGGCCAGCCCTTCCCTGCATTTGGCCCCCATGTAGTCGCCCATTTCTCCTGCTGTAGAGACTCAAACCTCAATCAGTCGTTGGTCTCGTCTTAGATTCAGGAGCCGTATGCCTATCCCGCGCATGTTTAATACCCTCATGAGAAACTTAGCTCAGTGATCTAATGCATTTTTTGTGATCGGGTGAAATTTATAGGGTAACGGTAAAATGGTAGTATTTTGTCTTATATTTTTGTCTTGTCTAATTAAATAAAACCAAGCGATATAAAACCAGAGAGAAACAGTTACCGCTAATATCCGATCTTTATGACTCGTTTTCAGAGTGCCCCATCGAGCGCTTTATCACTCAGGTGGCATTCATGCCGAAATTAATGCAGAAATATTTTATTTCGCCTACCAAGGTTTCCTATTACTTTGCTACGGAAAGGTTATTGCATTTGAAATCCAAGCCGAATGAAACACTGAATATTTTTTTGGAAAATTATATGATTTTTTCTCCCCCCTGGCTCCCTAGACAGGTATAAACTCACACTAAGCTAGCAGTTAATCTTATTTAAATTAGTCTTTTTGGGACCTTTCTGCAACGGTTGTTTTATTAGTTTAACATTTACGCAACCTTGGGGCTTCAAGATTTATGCAGAACGCGATTTAAGTGTGCGAAAGGGCATTTTTAGCCATTGTGACCTTACTAAAGGTGATTTTGGGTCAGTTTTATAATAATAATAATAATTATTATTATTATTATTATCCTTTAACATTAAGTGAAGAGAACCCTGCTCACAAGCATAATTAATATTTAATTTTTTTATTTTATTTTATATTTAAATATTTTTATTCACATATTATTGTAAAAATGATATATGCTTCTTCTTTTCCAATATTGGAGCCCCCCCCATTCCGCACTTTTAAAAAATGTAACGAGCCGCGGCCTAGAAAGTACATAGAAGGCGAATTTGATCTCCAAACCGCCTAAATTCCATAGATATATTTTTTTTATTTAATTTAGAAGCTGTTAATCTTATACTTTTGGGGATAATTTTCATTTTGGCCCGATACGGAGTTTGCAAATATTATGGGAAGGCCCGAAAGGCACTCCGTACGACGAACCTGCTTGAGCATGCACGAGCCGCGTGAGGGTTCCAAGTTCTTTGCGGAGCAAACATGTCGTGCTTTTGAAAAGCAACAATGCTGCGGATAATATCATCACCCTCGCACAAAGAAAGGAATGAAATCCTGCAACATACCTCTCCGGGGTATGCCGCGGCGGCTCGAAAACCAGCACAGAACGCCAGAAGAGATTCCAGAGATCCGCCGGAGCCGCATACCTTAATACCGGCCTGAATTCATGTCTGTTTTACGGTTTGGAATATTAGGAAATTAATAAGAGGGGCCGAGTGCGATTTACCATCAGGAATTTACTTATTTGAACCATAAACCCCCCCAAAATATTCAAAGCCGGAATCATCCTGCTTTTCTTGCTTTTTTAATAATTTTGGGGAGGATTTAAAGGGCCGCGCAATAATTAGTAATTTTTTTTGTGGTCGATGATTCATTTTGGCTTTGGTCACAGAAGGCACACTTCTTATATGTTATATGTCAAGCAGGGATATATTCTGGCCTTGGCTTGGGGCGGCAGGTCCATTTTGGGTCATTATCATGGAGTATGTAGAATGAGGCGGTATTCAATAAATCAAAAAAGAAGAGCGCGGAGACTGTAATAGAGGTTTGTGAGCCCCCTCCTCAACATAAAGGATGCCACCAGACACGACCAATCAGCAACACACTTGTTTTATGGGGGTATTGTAAAGGGTCTGGGGGTTGTAATTGGAAGTGTTTTAGGCGATTCGTGACCTCAAGGTCATGGTTACTCATGTAACAGAATGGCTGATGCATAATGAGTCCAAGGAATTTTAATTATACAGAGGAAGGTATATCCACGTTACTGCTGATTCTATACACATTATGGGGGGGGGTTTAGGGCTGTAGAACCCTGCGATACCCTCATACCCAGCAAACATTCCGAGCTCCTGGAAAAGAGGGGCATCACGGGAGGAAAGAGGGGCATCACGGGAGGAAAGAGGGGCATCACGGGAGGAAAGAGGGGCATCACGGGAGGGAAGAGGGGCATCTAGGGAGGAAAGAGGGTTAACAGAGGAGGAAAGAGGGTAGCATTGATTTAGGTCCTAAAGAGGGACCTGTCCTCCTAACCATCCTATATATGAGGAACGCTGAATTCCCTTGCCAAGCAATTATTAAACAATAAATAATAATAATAATGCAGACCAGCTTGGCATTTAGAGAATAATACTGGAATCCATCAGTAGATAAGAGCTGCTTATGGCCTCAGTTGGCGTGAGGGACCCCCGCAGCGGATAATGGGAGGATAAGAAAGAAAAGTCTTCATAATGTTACAATCACTACAATACATCATTCTATTCTATATAATAAAACAAACTTGTGCGGACCGGTACCGCGTTCCTTGGTTTATATCTCATTATTTTCTTCCCTCATATTGTAGACGGACCTCTCTGAAAATCTTTTCTTATAGGGCTCCCAAAACTTTGTCTGCCGACCTTAAAATTGTCTGATTTAAAAAAAAAAACCCGATAGATATATTGTATCCATCACATTCTCCTCGATTCAGGAAATGATCAGCGGTATTTGTGGTAACGACGCGCTTCTTCTACTAACCCTATTAGTATAAAAATTCCGCTGTGTCTCGGCCGCCGTACGTTTCCACCATAGCCGCCGTTTTATAGGACTTCGAGGAGGTTTAACAAGGCATTCTCAGCTGGATCCAGTCTAAGTTTATTGCGTTAGATGTATCTTGCAGTATCCCCCCCCCCAGAAGACCCGCGATAATCCGCCGCTCGCTCTTTGAAGTCATCGTCGAACACATGGCCCAAATAGTCGGATTTCTCTTAATGGATGAGATTCGCCTCCATAACTCGCAGCTCCGTGGTTTACCCCTTAGATGTTAAAACCAACAGGAGTCGCCGATTGTTCTGGTAAATCCCATTTCATGACGAGGGCCCTTTGTGTTCTTTTTTTTAGGATTTCACACCCTTAAACCTCAGGCTCCTGGATCGGAAACCATAGAAAACCGTTCCATCATCTCCGCCGAGCGCAGACGATGAGATGGACTCCACCTGCTTCTGATAATCTCCCTAACCCCTCTTTCTAATGATTCCTTATTAATGGATCCCTCCGTATTAATGACATATTTATATCTTAATTAAGTTCTTCTTGACGAGCGAACACATGGGGCAAGAGCTCGGTCACATTTTCCGTACGATGGGGGGGTTTATATATAGAACCCTAAATAACTTCGTCTGGGAAGGATAAGCTTCTGGCACCGACGGTTAAAGATCGTTTCAATCATTCAATTTGCTCTAATGAACTCCTATGAAACATTATAACCGCGTAAAACATAACCGAGATTCTATAAGGAATCCAGAATTATTAACACAAAAAAAAAAAAAAAACATAAGTGGTTTGCTGGAAGTGAAGGGAGAAACGATAGAAAACGTTCAAATAGATGGAAATATTAAATAGAGGAAATAATTCTTAATAAAATGAGGAGCGCGGGGGCTAAATTCAGTCATTGCTCAACAGAGGCACCCAACGTGCAGAAAGAACGATAAAAAAACTGCAAAAAATGTTTTTATTTTTTTTAGGGTTTTTTTTTGTAACTTATTAGAGCTCACAATTATTATTTATTAATATTATTATTATTATTAATTATTATTATTATTTTTTTTTCCTATGGTCTCAAATGAAAGCCCTGTTTGTTCTGGGGGGAAAAAAAAGATGTTTTATATGTGTGGGTTCATCAAATACGGAAAAGGGAAATCTCGATTCAACCCATATATGGTAAAAATGGCAAAAAAAACGCACAGTATTTGGGGTACTAACCCTGCCCCGTAGTGAAGGGGTTAATATATGAATCTGTAGTTTTCATGCCAGTATTATGCTATCGCAGAGAATTCTTCCCCCGAATGCAAGGTGCCTTTATTTCCATGTTTTTATGATGAACGCTGCTTTTAAACCCAAACTGGTCCTGAAATGACCAAAATTTAGGTTTTAATCTGAATTTTGATATTAAAGGGTCTTTGGAATTATTTAACACGAAGTCGCATGGTGATATGTAGGGTGCATGAAATGGGGCATAGTTACAAAGGGCCGGTGCAAATCGCTGAATGTAAAGCGGGAGCGTTCCACTGGTTTCCACGGTGACTGCTCCATTTTAAGAACTTAAAATGCTCTTTCAGCTTCGCATACATGAAAAATAAACGCATCTCCGAGGGGAGGGATGGCAAGAGGGGCAGGGGAGCAATTACCCCCTTTGGGTCACTGCCATAATACTGTATATCTTACCTGCAATTCCAAACGTAACCACTAGGGTGCCTACAGCAACAGTGCCTTAAAGAAAGCATTTACTCATTAACTGTATCCTTTCTGTGATTTTATTCCTCCCCTCTCTGTTAATGTGTTTTAGAGCAGACTGAATAGCGCACTTTGGGCATTGTTTTCTTCCAAATTAGCTTTGGAACACCTGAACGGCGTCGCTCCTCCAGGGCCGATCCCCCGCAGCTGCCTACTATCCATTTATTGTTTAATATTAAATATTAATATTAAATAGCCAAAGCCTGACTTCAGAACTTTGTCTTTAGAATAATGGGGGTTTTTCCCAAAAAAATATAACTTATCTGAGCAAAAGCAGTATCACAGAATCTGCCGGCAGATTGGCCCCATTCGGCCCCCGTCTCGTTCCCTCAAACTTTAATCAGTCGTTGGTCTTGTCTTAGATTCAGGAGCCGTATGTCTATCCCATGCATGTTTAATCCCCTCACTGTATTACCCTCTACCACTTCTGCTGGGAGGCTGTTCCTCTTATCTACCACCTTCTCTGTAAGCTAAAACTTCCTGACATTGCCTCTAAAATCTCCGAACCTCTAGTTTTAACATCTCACAATCATGTTGACCAGCTGAGGGTGTCAGGACCCTTTCCCGGGGCGTTAATTCCCTCTGCGCCACCGTCCGTTTCTTCCGCTGTTAAACATTCACATTCGGCGTCCCCCCCTTTCGATTTCCTGCGGAATGAACTCAATCAGTCTCACGAATGCCGTGAAAAATTACATTTCAGGGTTCAAAGACCCTCCATCCCTTGCCTGACAGATAAAGGAATGGGACGGCTAAGGAGGATAGGCCTGATAAGATAATACGCAGGCCATAGAGGAGACGGGGAGGAAAAACAGTTGCCTTCTCTAAAGCCCAGCATGGGATGGGAATATTTTCTCTCTCCAGTAACCTTTTCCCAGTTAATTATTGCGGGTCCCGGCCTACAGTTCCAAGCCGGTGCTCCTCGAGAAATGGCAATTAATTTAAGACTAATAGGATTTTAAATTCAGAACAATCCCCGGAGATTTTATGGGGGGGGGGTGAATTCACTTAAATACAGCCAGCTGTGGGTGGGTAGACAGTTAAGGATTTGGCAGCGTGGATAAAGGACTTAAGAATGAAGGAAAGCTACTGATCTTAAATCCCTTTTAGTGGATTGGGATTGCTGTTAAAGACTCAATTTCCACTTCTTCGAAATCCACCGCCGCGATTCAAAAAAAAAAAAAAAAAATGGCTGAAGCGTTTTTAAAGCCCCCCCCGCTCCGATACTCGGCCCTCTTAACGATAAGTCATCGGGCTCATCTTTTTAAACGCCGGCTCTTAAAAAAAACCAGCAACGCCTTACAGAATTCAGATTCTTTGAGCTAAAGAAAATTTTTTTAAAAAAAAAATATTAATTTATTAATTCACATTTTTTTTAAAAATGTAAACATTTTTTTTAAATATTAAATATATTTTTGAAAAGCCCACATTTGGCCCTCACAGTAATCTGCTTCAGTAGTAGTGTTCACACGAAACGAGTTTTGTTGATTTTGTTTTTTAGATATGTAGGAATATTTTTTTAAACTAAAAAAAAACAACAATGTAGGGCCGGTGGAAGGTTCTAAATGTGAAGTAGTTACCATAGCAACTAATGGAGAGCAGAGCTCACACAAAACTAATTCTGTTTTACGTATGTGGGAATATGTATTAAACTTACCAAAAAAACACGTGGAAGGTTCTAAATGTGAAGTAGTTACCATGGCAACAAATAGAATGTTTCTGCTTATCACTCTGCATTTATTACTTTGCACCAGGATTTCTATAAATATGGCCGATACCACAAATTATAATATTCTATAAAATATGTTACTTAAATAAATAGTTTCTCTGCAACTGAAATGTAATATAATTAATATTATTGTTATTAATAATAATAATAATAGAAAGGGGTTGATATGGCATTATATATATATATATATTGTGGGTTTATTAATGCAATAAAGGAACTGTAAGTTGTATTAACATACGTGTGCTTTACATGTTCACATGTTCACCGTATGGAACTGATACAGTAAAAGGGTTAATAGTAACTGACTTTTGCCCCGTGGCAAACAGATAGAGATTAGGTCAAGTGGCTCCCATTAAGGATAAAGATAGTACTCACTAGACTTGGGCACCAGGGGGCTCTTCGTGTTCGTCTTCGTGCTCGTCTTCGGGGGAAAAAAAATCTTCGTATTCCGCGAATATTCGCCCGTTCCTGTCTTCTCTTCGGGCGAATATTCGCGGACATTCTTCGTGCTCGTTTAATCTTCGTTTTCCTCCTGGTTGCCTAGCAGGGGTTAATACGGGGTTAATAACACATCACAGCAGCAGCAGCTGCCGTGAAGGTACGTGTGTGCAGCTCTATTGGTCGTTTCGGCAGGGGGCTGGTCTGGCATCAACGAGTGAATTGCAGAACTGCAGAATGCACTTCATTCGTTGATGGCAGGCGAGCCCCCTGCCGAAACGACCAATAGAGTTGCACACACATACCGAGGTGTACTGTCCATAGATGTTTAATAAAAGAATAGGGAATATTTTACATTTTTAAATTGATTTTGGACCACTTTACATGCCTAACATTTGCTACCTATTTACAATGGCATACTTTGCAACAACCCAACTTACTTATTGGACAGGACTGGAAAATAGCAGGACTGTCCACCAAAATCTTGGGTGTGTTGGCAGGTATGCTGATGGAAAAATGTTGGACAAGAACTAAAAAATAGCTTAGGGTTAATGTACGGTTATGTTTAAGATTAGTAGCAGTGCACTGGTTTGGTTAAAGATGGATTATGTCTAAATAATAATAATTTAATTTTAATGTTTTTTTTAAAAAAAAAATAGGGGTTTATTTAAATGTATTTTAAAGTTAGATTTATTATTTAGTACTTGATTATATTTATTAAATGTTTATAGTAGCGTTACCTACCGAGCTATACCTACCTATGTGTATTTGCATTTTGCATACCTAGTTTAGCTAAATTAGATGGGACAGGACTGGAAAAAAGCAGGACTGTCCCTGAAAAAGTTGGGTCTGTTGGCAGGTATGTGGATGGAAAAATGTTATAGGGTGAAGTGTGAGTTATAGTGTTAATGTAATGCTATTAGTGAGTGAAGGCCAGGGCAAATAACAAGGAAAAGGTCCTTGTGTTTTGTGCATTGTAAGTGTGTGTGTATGTGTGTTATGTGTGATGTCACTGTGTGTTATATGTGTTATATGTGTTATTGTGTGTGTTATGTTTGGTTGGTTGTGTATCAGAAGGAAAATAATGAAATGGAAAAGGAAATGGGAAAGGCAAATGAGTGGGCAATTGGCGACCCGCTCACCTGTTTCACCCCAGGGCAAAGCACCCAAACACTGTCAGTCTTAGACGTTTGGCAGCAGACTTCCAGAGCTCAGACACAAGGCCCTAGCGTAAGCTGGCCACTCCGGCGGAGGTAGCAGGCGTTGCCACACCGCAAACAGAGGCAGCCAGGGGGGAGAAACTGCCCTTACCATTAGGGACATTTTGGGCATGACTCTAGCCAGGAAGCGAACTGGCAGAGAAGAGATGCTGGCACCACCACCAGCAGCAGCATTGAAAAGGCGAATGAGTGGGCAATTGGCGACCCACTCACCTGTTTCACCCCAGGGCAAAGCACCCAAACACTGTCAGTCTTAGACGTTTGGCAGCAGACTTCCAGAGCTCAGACACAAGGCCCTAGCGTAAGCTGGCCACTCCGGCGGAGGTAGCAGGCGTTGCCACACCGCAGACAGAGGCAGCCAGGGGGGAGAAACTGCCCTTACCATTAGGGACATTTGATTCATGACACTAGCCAGGAAGCGAACTGGCATCGAAGAGACACTGGCACCACCACCAGCAGCAGAATTGGGAAAGGCGAATGAGTGGGCAATTGGCGACCCACTCACCTGTTTCACCCCAGGGCAAAGCACCCAAACACTGTCAGTCTTAGACGTTTGGCAGCAGACTTCCAGAGCTCAG
This sequence comes from Spea bombifrons, assembly GCF_027358695.1. Lineage (NCBI taxonomy): Eukaryota > Metazoa > Chordata > Amphibia > Anura > Pelobatidae > Spea > Spea bombifrons. The sequence goes on from NC_071098.1 coordinate 4,251,186, forward strand.
ACACAAGGCCCTAGCGTAAGCTGGCCACTCCGGCGGAGGTAGCAGGCGTTGCCACACCGCAGACAGAGGCAGCCAGGGGGGAGAAACTGCCCTTACCATTAGGGACATTTGATTCATGACACTAGCCAGGAAGCGAACTGGCATCGAAGAGACACTGGCACCACCAGCAGCAGCAGCAGCAGCAGAATTGGGAAAGGCGAATGAGTGGGCAATTGGCGACCCACTCACCTGTTTCACCCCAGGGCAAAGCACCCAAACACTGTCAGTCTTAAACGTTTGGCAGCAGACTTCCAGAGCTCAGACACAAGGCCCTAGCGTAAGCTGGCCACTCCGGCGGAGGTAGCAGGCGTTGCCACACCGCAGACAGAGGCAGCCAGGGGGGAGAAACTGCCCTTACCATTAGGGACATTTGATTCATGACACTAGCCAGGAAGCGAACTGGCAGAGAAGAGACACTGGCACCACCACCAGCAGCAGAATTGGGAAAGGCGAATGAGTGGGCAATTGGCGACCCACTCACCTGTTTCACCCCAGGGCAAAGCACCCAAACACTGTCAGTCTTAGACGTTTGGCAGCAGACTTCCAGAGCTCAGACACAAGGCCCTAGCGTAAGCTGGCCACTCCGGCGGAGGTAGCAGGCGTTGCCACACCGCAGACAGAGGCAGCCAGGGGGGAGAAACTGCCCTTACAATTAGGGACATTTTGGGCATGACTCTAGCCAGGAAGCGAACTGGCAGAGAAGAGATGCTGGCACCACCACCACCACCACCACCACCACCAGCAGCATTGAAAAATTGGAAAGGCGAATGAGTGGGCAATTGGCGACCCACTCACCTGTTTCACCCCAGGGCAAAGCACCCAAACACTGTCAGTCTTAGACGTTTGGCAGCAGACTTCCAGAGCTCAGACACTAGGCCCTAGCGTAAGCTGGCCACTCCGGCGGAGGTAGCAGGCGTTGCCACACCGCAGACAGAGGCAGCCAGGGGGGAGAAACTGCCCTTACCATTAGGGACATTTGATTCATGACACTAGCCAGGAAGCGAACTGGCATCGAAGAGACACTGGCACCACCAGCAGCAGCAGCAGCAGCAGAATTGGGAAAGGCGAATGAGTGGGCAATTGGCGACCCACTCACCTGTTTCACCCCAGGGCAAAGCACCCAAACACTGTCAGTCTTAGACGTTTGGCAGCAGACTTCCAGAGCTCAGACACAAGGCCCTAGCGTAAGCTGGCCACTCCGGCGGAGGTAGCAGGCGTTGCCACACCGCAAACAGACGCAGCCAGAGGGGAGAAACTGCCCTTACCACTAGGGACATTTTGGGCATGACTCTAGCCAGGAAGCGAACTGGCAGAGAAGAGATGCTGGCACCACCACCACCACCAGCAGCAGCATTGAAAAATGGGAAAGGCGAATGAGTGGGCAATTGGCGACCCACTCACCTGTTTCACCCCAGGGCAAAGCACCCAAACACTGTCAGTCTTAGACGTTTGGCAGCAGACTTCCAGAGCTCAGACACAAGGCCCTAGCGTAAGCTGGCCACTCCGGCGGAGGTAGCAGGCGTTGCCACACCGCAGACAGAGGCAGCCAGGGGGGAGAAACTGCCCTTACAATTAGGGACATTTTGGGCATGACTCTAGCCAGGAAGCGAACTGGCAGAGAAGAGATGCTGGCACCACCACCAGCAGCAGCATTGAAAAGGCGAATGAGTGGGCAATTGGCGACCCACTCACCTGTTTCACCCCAGGGCAAAGCATCCAAACACTGTCAGTCCTTGGCGTTTGGGAGCGGACTTCCAGAGCTCAGACACAAGGCCCTAGCGTAAGCTGGCTACATTGGCGGAGGTAGCAGGCGTTGCCACACCGCAGCAAGTGCAACCAGGGGGGAGAAACTGCCCTTACCATAAGGGACAATTAAGGCATGACACTAGCCAGGAAGCGAACTGGCAGAGAAGAGATGCTGGCACCACCAGCAGCAGCAGCAGCAGCAGCAGCATTGGAAAAGGCAAATGAGTGGGCAATTGGCGACCCACTCACCTGTTTCACCCCAGGGCAAAGCATCCAAACACTGTCAGTCCTTGGCGTTTGGGAGCGGACTTCCAGAGCTCAGACACAAGGCCCTAGCGTAAGCTGGCTACATTGGCGGAGGTAGCAGGCGTTGCCACACCGCAGCAAGTGCAACCAGGGGGGAGAAACTGCCCTTACCATAAGGGACAATTAAGGCATGACACTAGCCAGGAAGCGAACTGGCAGAGAAGAGATGCTGGCACCACCAGCAGCAGCAGCAGCAGCAGCAGCAGCAGCAGCAGCATTGGAAAAGGCAAATGAGTGGGCAATTGACGACCCGCTCACCTGTTTCACCCCAGGGCAAAGCATCCAAACACTGTCAGTCCTTGGCGTTTGGGAGCGGACTTCCAGAGCTCAGACACAAGGCCCTAGCGTAAGCTGGCTACATTGGCGGAGGTAGCAGGCGTTGCCACACCGCAGCAAGTGCAACCAGGGGGGAGAAACTGCCCTTACCATAAGGGACAATTAAGGCATGACACTAGCCAGGAAGCGAACTGGCAGAGAAGAGATGCTGGCACCACCAGCAGCAGCAGCAGCAGCAGCAGCAGCAGCAGCAGCAGCATTGGAAAAGGCAAATGAGTGGGCAATTGACGACCCGCTCACCTGTTTCACCCCAGGGCAAAGCATCCAAACACTGTCAGTCCTTGGCGTTTGGGAGCGGACTTCCAGAGCTCAGACACAAGGCCCTAGCGTAAGCTGGCTACATTGGCGGAGGTAGCAGGCGTTGCCACACCGCAGCAAGTGCAACCAGGGGGGAGAAACTGCCCTTACCATAAGGGACAATTAAGGCATGACACTAGCCAGGAAGCGAACTGGCAGAGAAGAGATGCTGGCACCACCAGCAGCAGCAGCAGCAGCAGCAGCAGCAGCAGCATTGGAAAAGGCAAATGAGTGGGCAATTGACGACCCGCTCACCTGTTTCACCCCAGGGCAAAGCATCCAAACACTGTCAGTCCTTGGCGTTTGGGAGCGGACTTCCAGAGCTCAGACACAAGGCCCTAGCGTAAGCTGGCTACATTGGCGGAGGTAGCAGGCGTTGCCACACCGCAGCAAGTGCAACCAGGGGGGAGAAACTACCCTCACCATCAGGGACATTCGAGGCATGACACTAGCCAGGAAGCGAACTGGCATTGAAGAGAGACACTGGCACCACCACCAGCAGCAGCAGAATTGGGAAAGGCGAATGAGTGGGCAATTGACGACCCGCTCACCTGTTTCACCCCAGGGCAAAGCATCCAAAAACTGTCAGTCCTTGGCGTTTGGGAGCGGACTTCCAGAACTCAGACACAAGGCCCTAGCGTAAGCTGGCTACACCGGCGGAGGTAGCAGGCGTTGCCACACCGCAGCAAGTGCAACCAGGGGGGAGAAACTACCCTCACCATCAGGGACATTCGAGGCATGACACTAGCCAGGAAGCGAACTGGCATTGAAGAGAGACACTGGCACCACCACCAGCAGCAGCAGAATTGGGAAAGGCAAATGAGTGGGCAATTGACGACCCGCTCACCTGTTTCACCCCAGGGCAAAGCATCCAAAAACTGTCAGTCCTTGGCGTTTGGGAGCGGACTTCCAGAACTCAGACACAAGGCCCTAGCGTAAGCTGGCTACACCGGCGGAGGTAGCAGGCGTTGCCACACCGCAGCAAGTGCAACCAGGGGGGAGAAACTACCCTTACCATCAGGGACATTCGAGGCATGACACTAGCCAGGAAGCGAACTGGCATTGAAGAGAGACACTGGCACCACCACCAGCAGCAGCAGAATTGGGAAAGGCAAATGAGTGGGCAATTGACGACCCGCTCACCTGTTTCACCCCAGGGCAAAGCATCCAAGCACTGTCAGTCCTTGGCGTTTGGGAGCAGACCTACAGAACTCAGACACAAGGCCCTAGCGTAAGCTGGCTACACCGGCGGAGGTAGCAGGCGTTGCCACACCGCAGCAAGTGCAACCAGGGGGGAGAAACTACCCTTACCATCAGGGACATTCGAGGCATGACACTAGCCAGGAAGCGAACTGGCATTGAAGAGAGACACTGGCACCACCACCAGCAGCAGCAGAATTGGGAAAGGCAAATGAGTGGGCAATTGACGACCCGCTCACCTGTTTCACCCCAGGGCAAAGCATCCAAGCACTGTCAGTCCTTGGCGTTTGGGAGCAGACCTACAGAACTCAGACACAAGGCCCTAGCGTAAGCTGGCTACACCGGCGGAGGTAGCAGGCGTTGCCACACCGCAGCAAGTGCAACCAGGGGGGAGAAACTACCCTTACCATCAGGGACATTCGAGGCATGACACTAGCCAGGAAGCGAACTGGCATTGAAGAGAGACACTGGCACCACCACCAGCAGCAGCAGAATTGGGAAAGGCGAATGAGTGGGCAATTGACGACCCGCTCACCTGTTTCACCCCAGGGCAAAGCATCCAAGCACTGTCAGTCCTTGGCGTTTGGGAGCAGACCTACAGAACTCAGACACAAGGCCCTAGCATAAGCTAGCTACACCGGCGGAGGTAGCAGGCGTTGCCACACCGCAGCAAGTGCAACCAGGGGGGAGAAACTACCCTTTCCATTAGGGACATCTGAGGCATGATTTCAGCCAGGAAGCGAACTGGCAAAAGATACTGGCACCACCACCAGCAGCAGCGTTGGAAACGGAAAAAGGTGAATGAGTGGGCAATTGACGACCCACTCACCTGTTTCACCCCAGGGCAAAGCATCCAAAGACTGTCAGTCCTAGGCGTTTGGGAGCGGACTTACAGAGCTCAGACACTAGGCCCTAGCGTAAATTGGCTACACCAGCGGAGGTAGCAGGCATTGCCACACCGCAGCAAGTGCAACCAGGGGGAGAAACTACCTTAAACATTAGAGAGAAAAAATTTAACTTTCCAAGCTAAGAGCTGGGTAACCCAATTTGGGCAGATTGAATTTAAGAAAGGCAATCTGCTCCATCAGATGAGGTGCCATGCGTGAGCGCTGTGGACTCAGTATGTTTCCAGTCATAGAAAACACGCGCTCACTTTGAACAGTGGTTGGCGGACATGATAGAAGCTGCTGCGCAACCCATGAGAGTGCAGGCCACACACTCTTCTTTTCATCCCAGTAGCTAAGAGGATCAACATTAGGAGCAGAAGGAACTTCACAGAGGTAAAGTTTGACCATTTCAGCAGCACTACTCTCCTTTCTGCTGCTAGCTCTGTCAGATGGTCCAACTATACTGCCAAGTGCCTCTTCCCAAAACGCAGCTGCTCCACTCAGCTGTGTTGTGCTGCTTGTGGCACTGCTGCTGATGCTGCTGCTAGGGGTAGCAGACCACATCATCTCTTCCTCCTCCTGCACCTCACCCTCCTCGGACAGCATTCCCATTTTACGCTGCCAGTCACGCACCTTGTTGACCAATTGCTCCCGGTAGCTACTGAGAACATTGAATTTCAAAGCTAGCTTTCCCTTAATTCTTGGATCACAAAGGCACGCTAGCATCATTTCGGGACTCTCTTCCATTCGCTTGCGAAGGTGTACTTTTAGCAGATCCTTCAGCTTCCTGACTATGGCTGCTACGTCAGGATGTAGAGTGCCACCTTGAACAGCCTCACGGTTTCCAAGGAACACATCCATCTTGCTGCCTAGATGGGAGAACACTGGGATTACCTGGGCCAGACTGGCAGTGTTTGAGCTTAAATTTTCTGTGGCATCCCTGAATGGTTTAAGGACTGCCACTAGCTGGGCGATCACTGTCCAATCCTCCCTATTCAATGGAGAGGTAATCCCAATATTGTGCTCTGAGGCAAGATTATGGATTGCCCTCTGCTGCTCCAAAATCCTCTCTAGCATGTCTAACGTGGAGTTCCACCGTGTACTGACATCCTGACGTAGGCAGTGTACGGGAAGACCTGACCTCTCTTGCTCTTCCCTCAAAAGTTGGCTAGCCTTAACACTATGGTGAAAGTGCCCAGCGATCTTTCTGCAGCGGGACAGAACTACTGCTGCCACATTAGTTCCTTCTGACATTGCTGCCTTCACTACAAGATGGATGATGTGGGCTGCACAGCGCACACCAACAATATGACCATCTCGCAGCGCTTTCACCATATTGGCACCTCCGTCAGTTACCACAAAACCAACTTCAACATTGGTGCCCGCCTCTGCTCCCACCCAAAGGCTAAACATTTTCCTCATCGCATGCAGAATGTTTTGGGAAGTGTGCTTTTCATCCATCACTTCTGCATGGAGAAGGAAAGATCGGTAGCCTGCTGCAGCAGCTTCCTTAGACACACCGGGCTGCCACCAGTGTGCTGTCAAAGAAAGAAAGGCATGCTGGCCGCTAGGTGCACTCCACAAATCTGTAGTGAAATGAACAGACTGACCAGCAGCCTTGGAAAGCTCCTCTTTCACTGCTGCAACACAGGACCGATACAATGAGGGGACAATGTTCCTGCTGAAAGTGGAACGTGACGGAACTGTATATTGTGGAGCCACAGCCGCCATCAATTGTTTGAAAGGCTCCCCTTCGATCATAGAGAAGGATGCCCCTCCAACAGCAATGAACTGACCAATCAGTCGCGTTACTTTATTGGCCTGCTGTTTGGGCATTGACCTTTTGGATTGGAATGCCACAAATTGTTCCAGGGTGGGCTGGACATGCAGTGCTCCAACCTGCCTTGGTCTCTGGCTGCCAGCACTAGTTGCTGCTGCTGCTGCTGCTGCTATTGGCTCAGAAGAAGAAGCTGTTGGGGTTTTTCCACGGCCACCAGCTATGCTGCCTGCACTAAGTTTTACCTCTGCATCTTTCCCCAATAGCACAGCGTTGTGTTGAGTGCTGAGGTGATGCTTCATGCTAGCACTGGTAAAATGGCCAGACACTTTCCCTCTGCTTATTAGCTTCCCACAATGTTTGCACTTTCCATAGCGCCCTTCTTCAACATTTTCAAAGTGCTCCCAAATTGGGGCGCGCATAGCCTTGGAGTGTGCCTTGGGTGCTGCTCTTACTGCTCGGGGTGGATCAACAGAGGCAGAACTAGTGGTGGTGGGACTGGTGGTAACAGTACTGGCCATAGTGGGACTGCTAATTGCTTTAGATTTGCTAGGTTTTGCTGCTGCTGCTGGTGGTGGTGATGGTGATGATCGTAGCGGAGAAGGTGGAGGCTCAGGGGAAAATTGTGCACTAGTCATTTGGACACTGCTCCCTGAGGAATCTGATTCCTGACCACTCATCTCCTCTACTTCCTCTGGCTCATAGTCTAGCTCTTCATTAGCCAGATCGAATGGAATTCCTGCTAGGCTGGAGCTAAGACTGATATCGTCGTGAGACTCGTGACTAGTAGTAGTGCGAGCAGGAAGAATAGACTCTGCACTTGGCCTCTCAGTCTCAGGCTCCTCTGCTACCTCGCTAGGTGGAGTTCCACTATGTGTAGCCCTCTCTCTAACTGTCTTTACAAAAATTTTGTAAGGACTTGGTGGCTTGCTAGAGGTACTAGGAGGACATGGCGTGGCGGTACCAGTGGGAACAGTAGGCGCAGCACTAGTGGTGGTAGAGGCGGGGGTGGTGGTGGTGGTGGTTTTCCCTACAAAGGAATGAGATCGCTTTGGTTTGGGACCCCTCTGAGTCTTGCTGCTAATTTGGCTCTGCTTGGTACCTTGCATGCTGCTGGTGGATGGGGAAGATGCTGCTTGGGGCAAAAGGCACTTCTTTTTAGTCACTGGGCTGGTACTACTTGTGCTACCCTTTAACTTTGAACGTGCTTCTGGTGCTTTAGGCTTTCCGTAAAAAACCATAGAGCTTGTGGGCCTAGCCGCACTACTACTGCCTGCTTTTGGTGCCTTTCCTTTACTTGATGATCCTTCAAGCAATGCTTCCCCAAATGATAAGCGAGAGCTTGGCCTACTTGGCCGACTAGACTGACGCAAAGGCTGCATCTTAGAGCTGGTGGTGGTGCTGGTGGTGGTGCTGGTGGTGGTGGTGGTGGTGGTGGTGGTGGTAGATGGAGCTTGTCCCTCCTTAGTCCCAAAAGGAGGATCCATTTCAAATTTTGTGTTGTGTGTGTAGTGTAGTGTAGTGTAGTGTAGTGTAGTGTTTAAAAAACTATAAAAAAAAAATAAAAAAATAAAAATAAAAAAAAGGAAAAACGAATTAAAGACAAAAAAATTAGAGGAAGTTCTCTTCAGTGCTACTGCTTAAAAAGTAAAACTATGCACTACTGCACTGTGCTGTGTGCAATCTGCCAAAATCCTAAAGTTATTTAAATTATTAACTCAAGATTAACTATTTAATAACTAGCAGTATTTTATTTTTAATTTGAATTTACACGGGCCTAAGAGCTTAGCCTACTACTATGCTAGCCTAAAGCTATATTTCCTTACTATAAGTCTACCTCTAGGCAGACGCTCTCAAACCCACTAAGCTAAAGTGAGGTTAAATCAGATTCAGTATATGATTTATTAATTAATATTAAGTTATATAATATTAATAGATTAGAACTAATTTACTTATATATTATGTATTATAGATAGAAGAATATAGATTATGAATTAGAATTTAGAATTAGAATTACTTATATTATAGATTATGAATTAGAATATTATTATTTATAATATATTATAGATTAAGATTAAAGAAGATTAGAATTATTTTAGTACTACAGCTAGTAGCTTGAAGCTTTGCTTAGTACAGCTCGTCACAGTCAATTTTTCTTGAAAAGAATTAGAAATAAAATAAAATGTCACAGCAAAACAGTTATCTTCACTGCTTGCTGCACTCACTAGCCCAACAAGTTCACTTCACTGATGGACTGAGGTGAGCAAAACACTAAGGGTACTTTTAATAAAATTGAAATAAAATGTAAAATAAATGAGAAAATCTTTGCAAAACAGTTAACGTCACTGCTTGCTGATCAAAAAAAAACACAGCACTTATGCGGCTGCACTCACTAGCCCAACAAGTTCACTTCACTGATGGACTGAGGTGAGCAAAACAAATGAAATAAAATGAAAGATTAATTAAGAAAAATTGACTTGGTCTCTTACTGTTGCTAAAACAAAGCACAAACTATAGAGCTGCAGCACCAGTACTAATAAGATTAGCTGAACTATACGCTAGTAGTAATTAATTAATATTATTACTTTTATTTATAGCTAATTTAATTAACTATTAAGATAAGAAAGAATTAGAGAATTATTGATATTACTGATTTTAGATTAGACACTAGTAGATGTTCTGAATGTCTACAGTACACTCTACACTAGTATACTATTACTAACTATAACTGACAAATATATATATTTTATAATGAATTCAATTATTAATTATATTAATTAATATTACTGATTTTAAATTAGACACTAGTAGATGAATGTCTACAGTACACTCTACACTAGTATACTATAGTATATATATATATATGACTGACAAATATATATATATATATAATATTATAATGAACTATTAAATTATAGATTCTATTAAATTGTAATTTATAAATTCTATTTAATTTATTTAAGCAGGACAGGCAATAGGCACTAGTGCCAGCCCAGGGCAAGGGCACCCCAGTGCCACTGAGGCACTGGGTGCACTGTCAACTCAACAGCACTTACACTAAAGTTGATGACAAATTAATTTTAAAAAAATTAAATTAATCAAATTATTATTATTAAATTAATTATATTAAGTAGCACTGAAGTGAGGATGAAGTACACTGTGAGAAAGGCTTACCAGTCTCACACAGAACAGAACAATCTCTCTCTGTAACGCTCGGATGCAGCACAGCAGTGTTGCCAAAGCAGTCACAGCGAAAAATGAATGGATCTCTCAGGCAAGCTCTGGTCTTATAAAGGCGCCTTCAGAATTCAAAAAACAGCAGCACAGGCATTGGACGAGACCCTTAGCGTTACGTCACAAGAGTGAGCTGATTGGACAGACGAGGATCAGCTCACTCCTGTTTGAAATTTTGGCGGTTGCGCGGCAAAAACGAAGACGATCACGAAGAATCTTCGATTCTTCGTGATTGTGAGTCTTCGTCTTCGCCTACGGTTTGCCGGCACTGTATTCTGTTCTACGTTCCTTCGGAACGAACAAAAAAACGGCCTCTTCGTGCTCGTTTTCATGTTCGCCCGAAGACGAATGCACAAGTCTAGTACTCACCGTGGCTTTTCTATTAAAAATCATGTTTTTATTACCTATTAGAATACCTAACATAGAACCTGCCGGCAGATCGGCCCCATTCGGCCCCCGTCTAGTCGCCCGTTTCTCCTGCTGTAAAGACTCAAACCTTAATCAGTTGTTGGTCTCGTCTTAGATTCAGGAGCCGTATGCCTATCCCATGCATGTTTAATCCCCTCACTGTGTTACCCTCTACCACTTCTGCTGGGAAGCTGTTCCACTTATCCACCACCCTCTCAGTAAAGTAAAACATTCTTCCATTCCATCTCAGCCTCTGATGTTTTTTTGATTACGGCCTCTCGTTGTAATTTCTCCTCCTTTGAAACTTGTTATTTATAAAACACTCATTTTCCTGCTTGTGAAGTCTCTATAATGTTTGATGTTTTTTTTTTTTGTTATGTTTATTTTTCTGAAAGCCCACGAATTATTTTGCTTGTTTTTTCTATATGATTGATAAAAATATTTGCCGTTATCTTTTTTTCTTCAAAGAAATCTATACCCTTCCACCATAAACACAGATCTCTGGGGACGGGATGACCCCGAAGCCAGTTCTCAGGAGTCTTCAAAGATCGAAGAAATTGTCTGTTTGGGATATAAGGAACTCACAGGGCGGCCGACGCGAAACGACTAAACAAGGGACATCAAACTGCGTCGCACCTACATACCTCCCAAGTGTCCCTATTTAGGAAGCACAGTCCAAGTCTTGTTTTTCCTCCCCGATGCCCCTCTTTTCTAGGAGGTCAGAATGTTTGCTGGGTATGAGGGGATCGCAGGGTTCTACAGCCCTAAAAGCCCCAATAATGTGTAAAGAAACAGCAGGAAAAACTTTATAAATAAAACGGGGTAAATAATTTTTTTTCTTTCCTGTTACTCAATTTAGTCAATAGGTCCCAAAGACTTTTCCTTAAATATTTAGGGGGTATTTTGGGGTAAAAAAATGCTATTTATGGGCTGATGGTATATTCTGTATGATTGAAAGTCCCCAAAAGCATCGAGTACACCAAATGATGTTCCTGTGCGGTCCACGCGTGGGAGTGTCGAGGAATTTTAATTGCCTCCAAACATGCATTTCTAATAGGATAATAATAATTAACCAACTGGAATTGCTGGAATTGACTGAAAACGACGCACTTGGAGTGTAAACTATCTGATTGATACACGATCCGCTTTACATGAGCAATTATATCCAGATTGGAGTCAACGTAATTATCCCTGCGCTTTCACCCGGAAGAAGTGTTACTATAAATATGACCACACACACATATCCATACACATATCCATACACATATACATACACATATACACACACATATACACACACATATACACACATATACATATATATATACATACACATATACACACACATATACACACACATATACACACATATACATATATATATACATACACATATACACACACATATACACACACATATACACACATATACATATATATATACATACACATATACACACACATATACACACACATACACATTCACACACACATACACATATACATACACAGATACACACACATATACATACACATATATACACAGATACATACACATATACACACACATATAAATATACACACACATACATACACAGATACACACACATATACATATACATACACATATACATACACATATACATACATACACATATATACATAAACATAGGAGAGAGAACAAGAGGCCATAATCTAAATCTAGAGGATCGGAGGCTTAGATGTAACGGAAGGAAGTTTTACTTTACTGAGAGGGTGGTAGATAAGGGGAACAGCCTCCCAGCAGAGGTGGTAGAGGGTAATACAGTGAGGGTATTAAACACGCATGGGATAGACATACGGCTCCTGAATCTAAGGCGAGACCAACGACCGATTAAGGTTTGAGTCTCTACAGCAGGAGAAACGGGTGACTAGACGGGGGCCGGATGGGCCTGATCTGCCGGCAGATACTATGTTTCTATGTATGGCAGTATGAGCTGCCTCTGACATGTGCGGAGCTAGTGGAGTAGCTGTCTGAGAGTCCTGGGAGTGGGAGTTCACACCAGCTGGGGTTTCGGATATTCTCCCTGCCTTTGCAGTAAGCGCCCGAGCTCTATAAATAGTAAAGTCTATAGGATCTCATACTGAGGGTAACCGGAAACTGTTATCATGCGCCAGCTGGATCGCCGGTGACCCTCAGTGACAGTGTCAAGGAGCCGCGTCTCAGAAGGTTCATTTAAGGCATTTTGTTTCTGATAAGACTCTCTGCAGATCACGCAGGAAAACAAATTGCAGACGTCGTCTTAAGAGATCAGAAACCGCGCACACTGGATTTCTGACGATTTAAAGATTTTTCTGAGGTCCTTCATGATTTATGAATAATAAGTCATATTTTTATAGCATGAATTATTGCATATTAATATTTTGTAATATATATTGTAAGCTCCCAAGTGCAGGGCCCTCTCGTCCATCTATAACAATGTTACAATATGTTGATATGTGCTATACAAATCAATAAATAACAATAATAATACAAATAATAATAAAATAATAATAAAAAAAATAGCAATTAAAATAATAATACAAATAATAATAATAACAATAATAAAAATAGCAATTAAAATAATAATAATAATAATAGTAAAAATAATGCCAATTCTATGTATGGTCATCTTTCAATACATTCGCTGCCGCCTATTGTAACAGCGCTACGGAATCTGCTGGCGCTATTTTATATTTATATAAATAAAAGAAGCGCAATGCTTTAGTTACATAGTAATTTATGGTGAAAAAAGACACCAGTCCATCAGGTTCAACGCGGCTGCTGCTGCACATAATATTATTGTGATGTTTTGTGTTAACGTCCGTTTGGAACGTTGAGAAGTAGGAAATGATGAGAAGACAGATGGATCTGCTTAAAAGGAAAAGCGTTGGAGAATAAAAGCGCAAAGTACTTATAGAGTACGAGTTACTTGGTACCTATAGGGAGAATAAAGTGTTAGATGCGGCTTGGTCTCCATGTTGTAAAAAAAAAAATACCTGGCCCCTAAAGCAGCTTATCTTTTCAGCCCTCTTGGACAGCTGGACAATGACAAACAGCCACTTGCAGTAGTGAATACCGAATAATAGAAGAACAAAAGGAGGCAGGAGGGTATATTGGAGGTCAATGCGAAAGGCTCAAAAGATTTGAAAAGAGGGCAATGATGGATCAATTGGGAGAGTCATCAGGGAGCAATCAGGGAGGGCGTTCAATGAAGGAACAAAGTCAGGAGAGGTAATCAGAGGAAAATAACACATAAATAAACTGGGGACATTAAAAGGAATGGAAGTGAATGATACAAGGAAACAACATGGAAGTATCCAGAACTTATACAGGATCTAGAAATCCCAATAGAAAACAAAGGAGATAAAACAACAAATAAAAATCATCAAAGGTAAAATTGAGAAATTTGAAACTAAATAGTAAAAATAGTAAAATGATCTAAAATGTCACTAGGAACAGAGGACCCTGATAAAATATTGCGTATTATTTACACATTATAATTTCTTATAAGGATTCAAATATAAAGATTCAGTAAAGGATCCAGGAAAATGAAATGAAAATGAAAATTTAACATTAAAAAATCCCAGTCTATGCAGTTGGTCAGCGAAAATATACATTTTAATTTGAAAACAAGTCTAAAAAAAATATAATAATAATTGAGGTTCTTGTAGATCTGTAAATTTAAGGGGTTAAAGTTACAGCCCGTATTCCGAAGAGGTCAATTATGAATGGAATGCTCAAAATCATGAGTTATTTTTCTTGGGTTTTGATTTACCTCACGTACCAAATCAAAAAAAAAACTGAAACCTTAAATTTTGAAGGATCTTTGTTGGATTCGGTTCTGTAGGAAAAAAGAAAAAAAAAAAAGAACCTGATACAAAGTCTCAACATGAGGTTCATCGTGAATGTGCGTTCCTGGCTTACAAGAATTGAAGTCTTCCCATTCACACATAAATGAGCAATGAGTCCTCCCGGGAATAATCAACTTTAATCCCGCAGAAAATACACAATTTGTTCACTAAGGGAGTAGCCAACTAGCATTTTCCAAGAAGCAGATGGTTTTGGCCAACCCTCCGGTTTAAAGGGCACTTTGCCACTAACATTTCAGGAAAAACACATATATGTTTGTTTTTACTCTAAATCCCCGTTGGTTGGTTGCATTTATGCGTTTTAAGTCGATTTTTGACTATTTTGGCCAGCTGCAGGTGCATCGATTTAATTTGATCCTTTTCAAATTACCGTAACTGGCAGGAAGGGTTCATAAATAAATAGTTTGAGCAAATACACTCTTTTTTCTTACATCATTATTTAGTTTAGAGTAATCTTCTTCAAGACCAGAATCTGGAGGTTTCAAACCAGGCCAACTATGATTAATAACGTCCAGTGACACACATCCATAGTCATGCCAGCTGCCGGGAACTACAACTCCCATCATGCTCTGCATTCGACGCAGCTACAATGACTGCGGTTACTTACTAATACAGTTTTTAAAAACCCTAAAAGAGCAAAATGATTCATTCCAGTGAGCATCAGAGAGTGGAGTCCAGGCACTAGGCCCTTCAATCTAAGTGACAATTTGTTATTTGTTTTATTTGTTGTAAAAATATAAGTATATCACATATAGAAAGTTGTATACATTGTGTCTCTTTTAGATAAAAGGCTTAATCTAGTGGGAATTTTAATTGGTGAAATTGGATTTATTTTGGCTATTTATTTATTGCCTCAGCTCAACTTAAAATACAGAATAAGACATATAAAATATATAAAATATGAATTTTTTTCTAAATAATTAACAGTTTTTTGTTTTTTTTCTCTACCAGTATTACAATATTTTTTTTAATTATTTATTTTATTTTGAATATTTAACAAAAAAAACAAAGACTCATTTATTTGTAAACAAAATAACAAAGTCACAAATGGGCAGACGTAAAAAAAAAAGTTGGCTGAATTTATTTTGGGGGAAAAAATGTTCTTTTTGGAGATTTTTTTCATGGATTTTATCTGCCGGGGTTTTCCCCGTGAACACTTTGGATTTAGAAAGCGTTTGGGGATGCAGGTTAAGACTCGTTGACAAAGGCAACCCATTAAGAAAAGTGCGAGGATGCTCAGAGGCTTGATGGACTCGTCTGCTGCCGTCCCTTTCAGTTTTACCGTCGGATCCTCTGTTGTGGTTTTATGCTTTCAGACGTATCCTGCGGTATTGAAAGGAGTTATTCACTAAGAGCTTTTCATATGCACATTTCAGGAATTCAAACACTTGCGCTTAACACTGAAACAGCCGTGGTTCACTTTTATTACCCATTAACCCCTTAATGACAAAGCCCCTACATGTACGGGCTCAAAATGCATTGTTTTCAATGGGTTTAGGGACCGCCCATTGTCCTTAAGGGGTTAAACAGCACAACAAAAGAAAGAACAATTAAAACCCCGAAGAATTAGAGCGCTGGAAGGTCAGGTGGGGAAATCTCTCTCTCTCTCTCTGCTTTTTTCTGCCTTAGAAGTGTATTAATTCTACAAAACAGAGGAAAAGCCCATTTTTTTTTCTGACGAAGTCAAATTAATTGCGTAAAGAGTTAAAACAGCAAAAATTTACAAACATACATTTTTTAAAAAATATATTAAATTAGTAATAAATTGTGTATAGAAACCTTATATTTTTAGAGGCACACATGCTGGTTGGAAATTATGCTAGTTTTGTAAAAATGCCAAAATATGATACAAATATTGCCCACTGCAAATCAATCATTAGTTCTCCTTAATTTATTAATGATTTGTACATTTTAACAATTTTGCATTGGAAATAGAATCCGGAGGTTTTGTCAATTTTCTTTATTATTATTATTATTATTTTGTTTTATGAAAAAAAAAATGCTATATTTTGTGTTTGTATTGTATTATGACACGAGCTACAACAATTTGGGGTACATTAGGTTTTATGTACAGAGCGTCAGCAGGTCCCATAGAGTTATTACAATTACAATAACAATAAAAAATAAAATTGACCATTTACAAAAAGAACAATAACATTAATACAGACAGTATTGGTGCCGACGGAGAAATGGGCTCTGCTGTTTTGCAGACATGTACCTGCCAAGCAATTTATGTCTTAACTTATACCACCCGATGGGTAATAAGCTTAAAAATACATTCTATGTGCTGGACAATACTGAAAAGGTAACATTAACCCGTTGTTAGTCTACACTCGAGGAATAATATCGAGTAATAACAAGCAAAATCTAAACGAATCACTCGAAATAACCACAACCTTATTAATAATTAGAATACGGGAAAAATGTATATATTTTCATTTACTGTGGGTGGGAGCTTAGAATGGAGGGAATGTATAACGGATGAGGATTGGAGGAGTAACAGCAAAAAATATGTTTTTTTGGTGTGTTTTACCTAATTTTCTGCTTTTAATAGTTCTTTTACTGGTAGAGGAATCAGGGGAAGACAGGCAATGTTAAACTACAGGAGTCAGTAAAGTCAAATGCCCCAAAATATAGCAAATTAATATATATTTGCCACAACAATATTAATAATTAGGCCAAGCCTTAAAAACAAGAATTAACCAAGATGGAGATTTTGGGCCTAACTTGCGAAAAATCAATTAGTTATGTTATATCATACTTTTAATGTCCTGACTCCACCTCCTTTTTTACCGCCGTGGCCAATCAGCTTCGCAGAAGGAGGAGAAACAGCCCAATAAAGAAGGATGACAGGAAGCCAAGATGGCGGCCTTGACTGGCGGCACTGGATATCGGGATTTCCTTTGTGTAGAGACTGGTTATTCACGACTTCTAATGTCAGTCTACATTTGTTAAGTATGAAAAACTGAAAAATATAAAATCCGGGAAAGCTACAATGTCCCTTTAACCCTTCAAGTACCAAAAATTCAGTTTTTTTTAACTCCGTTGGCATTTTAATGTATATTAATCCTCCTAGCGATGAAAATTTTTATTTTTTGCCTCCGATTAGCATCCACAATGCAAACAACTGACGTCTAATGGTTAAAAAAAAAAAGAAAAGCCGTCATCCATCCAAGAAAAACGGAGGACTCGGCGATAGGGGGGGAACCTTTCGCAGCATGAAATTCATACCCCACTATTAAAGTAAACCGTACTAAAACTGTTTCTTTATCTGGGTGTGTAAGGTAATTTCAAAACACTTAAATCCCTTCTCTTGTTGACTTTTCTTCCTCGGCTCAGCTCCTACCCAAATTTTTATGCTTTAGAAATTCCTAAAAGATTTGCTAAATCCTTTAATTTTTTTGAGCAAAAACAAAGAGGCAGCTGTAGAAAAAAAAAAAAAAAAAAACAAGATCTCTGGTAGAATTCTTAAATTCAATAGATTGAGTTTTTTCATAGGTTTTTTCGAATGACGTCTACATATTTTTGCCAGAAAGGATATTTCAATGGCTCTATGCTAGAATGTAACGGTTCACTTACAAGCACACAAAAGAAAAACCATGTTTACATTTTGCTTGTATTAGGTAATTGTGTATTACTAATTTTATTTTAAACATTCCAATATACAATTTCTACAGATTTTTTTTCCGAGACTCAAGGAGGTTCATCTATTAAAACCAAGGACGACTTGTGAAAGCTCACAATGACCAAGAGCCAAAATGTCGAGGCGAAGCGACTGATGTCTGTATGGACTAAAGTTAGGAGTCCACCTGAATGTCTTCTTTGGATGTTGGGTTACAAGTGGTCCTGGTGAGTGACCCTCAACAAGAATGGCCATGATGGTCCTTCAAGCTTCTTATTAAATAGTTGAGATGACAACTGGAATTCTGGGTTCCATCTTGGCTCTTAGGATGTTCTATAACCACAATCGATGCCGCTAGTGATCCCTATGTCAGGATGGTTCGTTTAGATGCCTTAAGCCTACCGAGACACAGAAAACACCAGATTATGATGAATGTCCCATGTGGACCATAGGAGAAAGAAGGAAGAGAGATCTGAGACAACATGGTCGCTGATATCCCCAGTGAGCTCCACACCATTAGGCCAACGGGTCGCGGGGAGCATGTTGTGGTAGACCCCTAGGTGACTCGGGGTTAATCTACAGCTGCACTTCCTGTGACCCCCGGTAACATCTCCGCTGCTTTTAGGAAAAGGAAATTTGTGTTCGGCTAATGGAGGCGAGCGGTCGGAGTCAGTTGTGGTCTCCCTGTGGATGTGGTCGCTAAATCAAAGCAAGAGTGAAAATACGTAAAAATAATATGGGATGAGTCAGTGGAGGAGAAAAAAAAAATAGTATGACGGTGTTTATGGTTAGAGAAAGTTGTCCTTTGAGTCATTCATATGGCTCTAAACCTCTGAAAAGTAATTGACGCGACAGATGTGCCCTTCGTGACCTCAACCGGTCCATGTGAGCTACTGTATGCCGTCCTAATAGACTGGATGAATTGATTGAATTGTGCAGGTGTATTGATCATAGTTTAAAGAATGTCAAATTACGGTAGATATGTATTAGACGGAGAAAAGTATCTTAACGGCCCGTTCTCGGGATCTGTATGATTACTGCTCCCTATTAAGTTATCTCTCTCTCGATTGTTAAGTTGCTGATCGTCATTGATTGGTTCAGACAACCTTCCCCCATATGGAGAAGAAAGGAGAGAGCTTCAGAACAGAAAATATTGATTAGGCACCGCCGGCTCTCGCACAAGGACTACTTTTCCATCGGCTCCAATGTCAATAAAGAGACTAAACAATCGTGCCCTTTCCGCCTTTTTGTTGGGTATTAATTAAAAAATGTATGATTTTGTGGTTTTGTTGTTGTCCGCTTCTGTTCTGCTGCTCCGCGCGATATAACGGTCTCATCCTTGTAGAAGGTGGGTGACCGATCTGTATTTCTTCTAACCATCTCATGTTTAACCCCTTAAGGACAATGAGCGGTCCCTAAACCCATTGAAAACAAGGCATTTTGAGCCCGTACATGTATGGGCTTTGTCATTAAGGGGTTAATGAACGGACCTTGCTTTTGTCCAAAGCCACCCTGAAGATGTCCATCGATTTCCACCAACAGCCCGGAGATGTGGCTGATTTTTTTGCGTTCGCGGCACCTGTTTCTACAGAGTAAATAGTAAAATGGTACTTTAAGGGGTTAAACACTAATTGGAAGGAAATTTGCTATTTCTACTGTTTTAACAGGAAGAAATGAATGATGCTATATAAAAAAAGAGCAAGTTCCGTATTGTCGTGCCACATGTCCGTAGCCGTGCCAAAACCAAAGTCATTTGCCACTTCCCAAATTAAAATGCAATTTGCTGGGGAAGAAAATGTTGTGATTTCAGAAAAGCACTGACTCAGTTTGTACATTTTGTATAAATTCGGTCAACGTTCTACTAACGTGAAACACGACTCAAACAATGGAACGGGAGAGGAAATAATAATAATAAAAAATAAAAAAATAGGCAGCCGGGCTGGTTTTGCATTTATAGAACGGAACGCGGTCGGATAAATAAAATGGAGGAATTAAACAATGAGTAAGGATGCACCTGTTTGATCGGTGTTCCCGCAAATGAATTTTCAGGAATCAAGGATAACGCAGGGTTCTCGGAACGACTGGAGGGGGATTGAAATAAACCGGCAGCTGCCCGTTAATGTGTAAGCAGGAAGGATGGTGAGTAAGGTACCTTGTGAACTGGTACCGAAGACAAGACGTGCGGGAAATATCACTCTAAAGGGCCACAGCGCCTTTATATATATATATTACGATCACAGATATTATTTACTTAAAATATAACATAGAGGCTTTCATTGCTGCTAGGGCAACAAAGCCTTTCCACCAATCCATGCTGTCTTCTTCTTTTGCGTGTCTAAACACTATAATTTCAGCTGTCCACGTGGGGGTACGAATGAAGAAGAAATATTAAAGAGTTAAAAAATTATTTGTAGGTTTTGGCATTGAAAAGCAAGAAGATTTATGGTTCTAATGGTATAATTAGTAGATAAAAAAAATAATTTTAATTAAAACACAATATGGGTTTAAATATAGAAATATATATTTTATATATACTATATATATACACACACTATATATATATATATGCACTATATATATATATATACACTATACATATATATTATAAATATTATATATAAATACTGTAAATATTAATAGTTAATAAATTATAAAATTGAATAAAAATGTCTATTGCATTAAGAAGATAATCTGATAATATTATAATAGCAAATTATAAAACATTTTTATTCTTTTATAAATAAAAAATAACACCCTTTTGCTCTTTCTTGTAGTTCTTGCCCCTAAAATAAATCTCTTATCGCGTTCATGTTACAATGATGCATTATATCACTTTTTCACCCCCGTTGCATTTTTCACATACCTTTTATGCAATAAACAATAGGAATGTAAAACCTTTAGAATATCTAAATAATGTGATTTTATTACAACATATTTTTTGCATATTTTTGTTGGCATTGCAAGGAGCAAAATGCTGTAAACAAATTCTATAGTTATGGTCTTATGTAAAGCTGCCAGCTGGGTAGAGGAGAAAACTCGGTGGATTCCGATTTTATATTATTGTTAAATTATAAATTCTATAGAATTCTACAGAATTCTACAACATGAAGAGGTAGTGGGCACTGGGAATGTTGCCCAAGATAATAGGTGAAGAAGGCCCAGCGTGCAGGATAAAGGTCCCAGCTGTTTACTAACGAGAGCTCCTTATGATGAATGGGTAGAAAAATGGTAGTAATGGGCAAAATAGTAGAATGGATATGTTTTCAAATTTCTATGTGTTTTTTATGCACTGGAATTGTTTTTATGAGGGTTGCTTTTATTGAAACAGATATTCAGATGGCAGAGGAGGAGAGGGGTCATTGGGGTCTAGGGTTTAGGGTTCATGTGATACCCAACCTTAATGGCGGATCGGAGCAACTTCATGAGACCCCCATCATGAACAATTTTAATGAATAAATGCAAGAAGGCAGACAATTGCTCTCCTATAAAAGGACAACGCCAGATACAAAAGATACATTTAAATTAATAACATAAAAAGCACCTTCTTCAAGCCAAACGCAATATTTATAATTTATGTTTAACCCCTTAAGGACAATGGGCGGTCCCTAAACCCATTGAAAACAATGCATTTTGAGCCCGTACATGTACGGGCTTTGTCATTAAGGGGTTAAGGAAAATAATGCATATTAAGGCATCTTTTTAAGCATTTTTTAGTATGAAAGTACAGGAGAATTGCAACAATTGGTAAGAAACCTGCCATCTACAAGACATCAATAACTTTATTTTGCAAGAAAAACACGTCTGTTGTCAAAAATAAACGCAAAATAAAAAAACGTCTGAACTTGTTTCTTTCCCGCGTAGTAAAATCTTCAGCTGAATGTTTTTCATCTTCACACAAAGATTCTTACATTTTTTTTCTTTCTCATGGAAAATCAGGATAAGCTACACAAATATAACAGTGTGGATGAAAAGTACAAAAAAAAAAATGCAAATACACGGTATTCATGGAAGTAATCAAATTTTCCACTGCGAAGCAGCCAAACTGTAAAAGAAAGACAATAAAAATGAAAAATGCCAGATAAAGAAAAATAATATTTTTTTATTAACAGAGAATAAAACTTGCATTCTGTTTAAAATTCTAGAGCGGATATTTACGGGTTTAGATACAGAAGCTGACAGCGGATAATGGTTTGCGGTGACTAATTCCCAGTACTCCCAGTTCCATTCTGGATATCTGATCTTATATGTAAAATTAAACATACCATGGGTTTGTCGTTAAAAATATGGTAGCCAATGAATTGCTGGAGGCAAAGGGGTGTAGTTGAGTAGTAACTCCTCCCACTAGTGAACTTTTTGAATGACATATAGCCCACCCATTTTGCTCAGGCCCCACCCACCTTCTGTCCTAGCCCCACCCACATTTTTTTTGGGTGTGTGTATTACCGTGTCATTTTATTTTTGGCCACTAGGAGGCTCCAGTTATCTTTGTGTGTATGGTTAGCTAGAAAATAAAAATGACAAGTTACTCCGTGCATTATTTAAAATCTACCCTATTAAATTATGTATTTTAATATTTAATATGCAAGTATAATAAAAACTTAGAAAATAAAACAGCTTATAAAAAACACGCAATTCTAATGCAGTGTTTGCACTCTCTCTGGATAGATTGTAAGCTTGGGAGCCGAGCCCTTTTTACCTAATTTATCGGCTCGTCTTAGTCTTTCAGTTCAAGTTTGAATGTGTGGCCTGTAAAAGGCGCTCTGGAAATTGTTGGTGCCATATAAACAAAAGATAATAAAAAAATAATAGTAACTAATAATAGAACACCTTGGGGTAGAAAGTACAGTAAAATTATGATAATCTGCTTTTAATTCAAATACATTACATGATCAAATATATACATTTATCTGAAATATCACAAACGCTAAGAATGTCAGGTACACGGGCAAGACACGCTTACACCTAAATGGACCTAGACCCACCATATGAAAAATATACAAAATCTGACATTTGAAAAAAAAATGCATCAGAGGTCATTATAGATCTGAAACATTGTAATTTTGTATCCTTTTAATGCTGTTAATCATTACAACTCTCAATCGTGTTAAAACTTCAATAATCACATAAAAGGGCGGGGTTAGCCAAAGAAAACCTTTAGTGGGTGGAGAATGGGTGGGGAGTGGGTATGGAATAAACAGTAAGCGGGTGTGGCCAAACACTTCCTTCCCTATCCTGGAGACCTAGGAGTGCACGGCGTCAGCCTGAGACTCTGGGTCAATCCCAGTTCCCGAGTATGCTAATGAAGTCCTTTGCGCCATAGACTTTTATTAGTCAATGAGTCCATCTGGGTGGTTAAGACTCAGTCACTATATTGTGTACCACCAGGTGGTTTAATAAGGACTAACAGAAAACACATAGAAACAGCTGTTAAAATGGTTATGTACAACAATATATTTAATTCTCACAGAAAAATATGTTTTTTTTTATAGGACTTCCCCTTTAATAGCGCGATCTCTATAGCAGATCCATGAGATATATTGGGAAGAGAGTTCATGAATTCTTAGCTATAATTATTAGAAGGGTTAACCTTAAATAGTATCCACTGAAATGTTCATCAGGGTGTGTCGCGGCAATTAACAGATCCAAACACACAAATCCCTGCCTGATTTTTACGAGCTTATACGCATTCTATTTATTTTTCTTTCCAAACTTTTCCTGCTAGCCTTTTTTTTTTTTTGTTGACATCACCCAACCAAGAATTCCAGGATTTATTTTGCTGTCCTTTCTGGAACGCATTCTTTATGGTAATCTACAAATCAAATAAAAAAAAATAATAAAAAAATTCAGATACTATCAGAAAGTCCTAAATATTTGGGAGTGCAACGTGTTTAATGGGGGGTTGAATCACTCGTATTTAGCTTGTTTTTACTCACCAAATCATTACTCATTCAAACCTTTATAAGATCATAAACTGAATGTCATTTTTTTTTATCTCTAAAAACACAAGCAATCAACCATTTTCAATCTCCTCTATACAACCTCCTGAGCCAAATGTTTATCATTTCTTCTAAAGGTCAGATGCCCGGTGTGCCGCAGTATGACATCATATGCACTCCAGTGGCAGATCAGGTGCGTGAGCATGAAAATGTATCGCGCGGATAAGCATCGTTCGGCCGCACTTATGTCATTAGGCGGCAGCTGGCCTTAAAGTGCCGGGGCCACCTTGTTATCCACCAGTCTGCTCCGGGTGGCCACTATGTGGGGGTCACAGCTGGTAGAAGTTGGAGGAACAAAGGGAAACATCTAGAAGATGGGCAAGTGGTGATGGGCAAGTGGTGATGGGCAAGTGGTGATCACTTGGATATTGTAACCGATCAGCCCCTTCTTCACATTCTGAACTTCATAAATTATCAGCTTTCGTCGACGAGGTGGAATCGGTTAACGTAGAATTTCTGTGAGAAGATACACTTTAGATACTCGCGTTGAGTATATTGTGTCTGTGGTCCTGTGTCGTCTATGAACATCCGTGAATTCACAGTTCCACCTTATTTGTCTTTGAAACAAATATTTATACTGCAGCAATCATGCATGTTATAAAAACCCTAAAGTGCCTCCTGTTTTGCTGACTGCGCTGTTTCCTTTCCACCATGTTTTCCTTTACGACTTTTTTTTTAATTTTTTTTTGGGGGGGGGGATTTCTTCCCTTCTTATAACCACCAGGTTCCAAACTCTCATTACAAACACCCAGGCCAATAGATGCGTTCGTTGTCCTTGACCTCTCTGCCCAAAAATCAATCATCCTGTTGTGGTTTTCTTGTTATTTTGTTGCATTTGCAGTTTTCCTTTGGTAAGAAGGAGGGGAAAAAAAATATCCATCTTTCTACAAAACATCAACCTAATTACATTTTTAAAGTAAACCGAGATATCTTGTTCCTTGTGAGTAGTCAGTGACTCATCTTTAATTAAATGACTCTGGCCCACATACTTGATGGCTGACTTACCAGCCAACGAGTCATAAAAAGTACAGCAAATGGAAGTATATAAAAAAAAATATGAATTACATAATACTTCCAAAAGTCTCGAAGATTTCCTGTCCGCTCGCGTCCCTCCAAATACACCACAAATGTTTGCCTTCCATTAGAATCCACATGGGCAGCTTTTTAGTCTTATTATATATTATATATTTTATTATTATTATATTATATGTAGATGAGATTCTATCATCTTTTTTTATTATGAAGGGTAACATTCCAAATGGAATTTTAAGTTGCTGGTTAATGATGAAGACCAGCAGATCCTTATGGCTTTTTAAGTTGGATGAGGCTGAGCAATGAGCAATGGATCCGGCCCCAGGGCCAACAATAAACACTAAAGTATCTTTGAAGGCAAGTAACCACATTACACAGGTATCTTAGATTAGAGGAAAGGGAAACATCAAATGATGACCAAAGAAGTCTACTGCCCCAGCCTACCATTGTTGAAGTTTACTGATATAATGGACACAAGCCTTTTGGGTCTTAAAATGATATCTTATAGGCTCCTAAAATGTTTGGCCAGGCGCTTATGTTCTACTTCATGTTGTCCATCCCTGGTGCCAGGACTCTTGTCTTATCTAGTGTCAAAGTCCTAAGATCATGCCAGCTGCAAAGGTGGACCTCATCTCCAGGCACTGACAACCATTGGGTCAGAATAGGTCAAAATTGATCAATAAGGTTTTTTCTACAAAAATATTGGTTTGAAGGCCAGCTCTGTTAGGAAAAACCAATGCCTCCCAAATTTGAGAGCCACGGATCTGATCATATAGGGTTGCTTCGAAAAAGGACCTACACCTTGGGGGAAAAGGGACGGGAACCACCATAGGCATCTCATTCCCATCAAGCGAAATGTCTTGTGAAGCATAACTTGTTCAATCGACGGTTCTCTTGTGTGAGCGCCAGCGTGTTTATCCCTCCCTGTTAATATTTCATCTAATTATTCCCATTCTCCTCACTCCTTTCGTTTCACACGGGGCATATCAAGAACGAATCCCTCTGTGGCCTCCAAGCCCTTCAGACCTCATTAAATGCCCTTACTGTAGCTTTAACGTGGAATGCAGCGTGAATTCTCCTCGTCACCTCTTACTGGAAGGTTAGAACGTTCTTGGTGATTGACAGTTTTTTTCGCATACCTGTACCGTGCGTGCCGTACCTATTGACAATCCATACAAGCCGCCCGCATTCCACGGAGAAACACCCGTACGCCACATCCCGCCCCGAGGAATGGTCGAGGTTATAAAACATTTGCCCGAGCTGTTAACACGGGCTTCACGTCTATAAACCGAGCGTGTTGCTACAACCGCTCCGTCAGTTCAATTAATCGCGTTTCCAACTCAGCGAGGATCAACCCATTATTTGTTTAGTAACTAAAAGCCAGAGGATAGCGTTGAATCTTCTGCGTCTCTCTAATCTATATGTGTCGGATCAGTTGATATATATACATAGAACTCGGGTGCGTGCCGCAGCGGCGGCCAGGTGTTAACATGTTGCTTCCAATTAAGGCATTAGACCCATGAAACATTTATGAAGGTTCTCGCTGCTGCGCGGAATTCTTATTTTCTGTCGTTTTGGAAACTACGGCGCATCGGGTTACAAATCAAACCCATCCTGAGGATTTTTAATGACACCGGCGCGTTTGATGATCCCTTTTTTACGCATTCTTTCCTTGGAAGGGAAGCCGGTTTTCTTTTATCTGTAGGACTCTTTTGCTGACTTCCAACTGAAGTCCTACATCGGTCTTCAAACTTTCGACGGGGAGCGAAAATTATGATTTTATTTTTCTTCAAGGACAATGGCCGGGAGGGTCCAAAAAAAAAGATCTGGACTGAAAAGTATTAGATTTAAAGTGTATGAGGTCACAGAAATCTCCAATAAAATGTAAATATTACGCTACATTCTATATGTTAAAAGGAACCAACCGTGTTGCGATGTATTAAGATCTCGGATAAGCTCCATGGTGACACATTTCCATGAAAATAGTTATTATTTTTTATATATATCATGCAATATATTTTAGCTTTTATCAAATTAATGAATGGGTCTATTGGGGAAATGCTTTCTCCGTGAATGGCTTCAAAGGCAACGTTCTGCGAGGACGACGGGAGAGTCGCGATGATGTTAGGTTTCTGAAAAGCTTCAGACTTTGCCATATCCTGTTTTTTTAAGCTGGAAATGGAACTTCAAGGATTTGTGTCTTAGTTTATGACATCATCATGTTCTATACCATTAAATATGTGGGAGGTGGAGTCGCAGGGGGGTTGGGGGTGTTTAAAAAATACATGCCCCCTCCAAAAGAGATCATTTAAATAAATTAAAATGAAAAAAACGCTGGGATGTGGCTAAAGTAGATATAAAACGGGCAGGTTGAGCGGGGCTGCCATTACGATCCATCTGAAACTGAAGGGTAACTAAAAATGTGGTGTTCTAGACTTCCTTATAGTAAACCAAAAAAAAATAACCATTAAAAACAAGGAAATTCGCAAAAACTGTGAATTCGGTGTATTCTATGCCTGATACATTGATGCACCCAAGCCTTCTCCTTTGACGATCGATAGCTGGCACCTCCGTAATGTCTACAGCCGCTCCAATAAATAAAAGGTCACCCATTAAACGCCTATTTTAGAATGGGTTTTGGGTT
This sequence comes from Spea bombifrons, assembly GCF_027358695.1. Lineage (NCBI taxonomy): Eukaryota > Metazoa > Chordata > Amphibia > Anura > Pelobatidae > Spea > Spea bombifrons. The sequence continues at coordinate 4,278,601 of NC_071098.1, forward strand.
CTGCTCTTTTCCACCTCTGGAGAAGCCTGGATTTGGACTTTAAATTCTAAAAGATCCTACAAGGATCCCGAGTCAACCGGGCCTGCGCGCCCCGCAACGTTCTAGCAGAGGCTTTTACCAAAGATACAGAAGCCAAGACCCCCCCTAAATGCTAAACGTTCCAGACGCAGAACCCGACGCATTCTGCTCCATGCCGAAAAGACTCCAAACTAAGTGTTTTCCTCTTTTTGATCACTTAGCTCCCTTTCTTTATTTTCAGTCCGCGCGGACAACGCCACTTCCAAAGTCTAACCGCGTCCCAACGCCGCAACAATGAGAGAGCAAACAGCACACGCTCCATGGGGCGAGGATAATTGTTTCTTTTTTTACCGTAAAGAGGTTTTTTTCTAGAATTACGTCCATTGCGCTGTCTGATGTGTCAATCACCGGCGGTTGACAGGGTCCACTGGAGATGGTGTTTTTCTAGAAGATCTCCGGTTGAGCGCATTTGACTAGACCAGCCGTACTCGCTGTTTACCGAGACCTGCGACTGATCTTGAGTTATGTATATCCGCAGGAATTCGCTTCAGCGATTCTTTGAGACGTCCTTCACGCGCATGGACGCGGTCCCCCTCCAGCGTACACAATCTATAGCCCAATATTGATATTGCGTGTTATGACAGCAGGCAGCTTCGTGAGGTCACACCGCCGTCCCTTAAAGAATGTTTTTGTGGTTATTTATATTTTTGATTTCGTTTCGTGCTCGTATGTTAATATGTAATTGTGACGCGGTTTCATACCCAGAGGTTACTGGCCCATAACACAAGCATGTCGCATGAAGCGGTTGACATCAGCCGGGGATAGCCATGTCATATGTTTGACATCATCCAACGCATCATCGAGTGTGTCTTGGGTTGGGTTCCCCTAAGCCCTTTGGCTGTTGTTGCGCTACGGTGCCGGCTGGGGGTAAGAGGAGTTGTGGTTTGGTTATGATCTAAAGGAAGGCAGCTTGTTTTTCACATACAACGTGGAACTTTCAGTATCAATAACGTAACACAATGTAGCCTATGGGCTTCTACATTAAGGTGGTGACTGTGAAATTCCTAAAGAGCTGATTTTAGTATAAAAAATATAAAACTGGAGGGCCAGAGGCTTAGATGGAATGTAAGTACATTCACTTTACTGAGAGGGTGGTAAGTAAATGGAACAGCCTCCCAGCAGAAGTGGTAGAGGGTAATACAGTGAGGGTATTAAACATGCATGGGATAGACATACGGCTCCTGAATCTAAGACGAGACCAACGACTGATTAAGGTTTCAGTATTTAACGGGGGACTAGACGGGGGCCGGATGGGGCTGATCTGTCGGCAGATTCTACCTATTATATTAACTACTATATCTAATAGTTTAAGTTTTAGGGACTGCAGGGTAGGAGCTTTTAATTTAAATTTTAATTTTTAAAAATGGGGGATTTCTCACTTGAGATATTTGGTGGAAAGTATCAATTTCTGCCACGTAACTACTTGTGATGTCACATGCGCGCAATGATGTCAGCGGGTGGAAACCGCTCTCCCTCTTTGGTCCACGTTCTCACCCCTCTTTCCATCCATGGGAGTTACTGCAGAAACTGGCGGTAACAATTTTCCAAACTTTCCCCCACCTCTAGACGTTTTTATCCACGTCGAGTTCAGGCGAGTTCCTCCGGGATTCCCCTTACACAGAAATTAAAGGATTACAGCCCACAAAGAAAGGCTGTATCAGTCCCAACTAGACTGGAAGGGGTACATCCCGGGCAAGGCCGGGCACAAGAACCCTAACACCCCTTTATAGGAAGGGCACATGGAAAAGAAATGAGTGAAGACTGGGTTATGGGTGGGAGTGGAGTGGGCGACCACTAAACGCCCTGTGTTACCACTCCAAAAACATGGCGTCCGTGTCACATACCTAGCGCGTCCAGTGGTAAATCATTCACCATTTGGACAATTGGCCCCTTGTCACGGTTTTCTAGAAGGACTCCAGGGGGCCATTATCATTACAAAAACAACAACTACAATCACGTCCGGACTGGCCACCTGGCACATTGGGCAAATGCCCCGTATCACTTCACACGCCCCTGATCTTCCACTCGGCCGCTGCAGCCCAACCACGCTTTACGTGAGCCCCGCCAAGCTTACGTCAGTCGCCTCGTTACCCCCGGCCCTGACTACACATTAACGTCATCACGGAATGTATCAAAAACGTTGCATTCCAGACAAAATCCGCTTCGCCTCGGACTCGAGAGAGAGAGAGAGAGAGAGAGAGAGAGAGAGAGAGAGAGAGAGAGAGAGAGCGTAGAAACGACTAGAATGAGTTTTATTAAAATCCTCTAAAAGCATTGAGTGGCTGGATCCGCGCTTTATCCGCTAATGTCTTCAAAGCTGGTCGGTTAATCGCTCGATGGTTTCCTGTCATAACAAGCTTAGTATTAGATGCGCACCTGATAATTAAGTATAATTAACCATCGCTGACATCCCTACATAATACCTTAATATGTCGAGATGTGGACAGAATTAATTATACGTGTTAACGAATGTAATTGCTGTGGGGAGTCTCCTCTTCAGTTTATTTTTTTATGATGTTTTATCGATGATCCCAAATAAAACCGTCAGGCGTACTCGCCATCATTTACGATCCATTTTCCCGCTTAGTAACATTCTATTTTATTGCTCTCACCCCATAATCATAGTTCTGAGCTACACGGGGCAGTTTTTATATAAGACGGAATGGCGGTGCCCAATTTACCGGAGGAGCCACTGGTTATAATAAATAAAAGGATTTGATGGCTGCGGTTGGAGTTGGGAGCCCCTAACTGGTCGGCGACCAAAGAGGTTATTTCAATTGAACACAGGTTCGGATCAGTAAACGAGTTGTGAAGGAACCAGCGTGAGTTATTCTCGATATAATTGGCATCTCATGAGGCTTTGCTTTCACTTTATCGCAGTTCATCCATCATTATTAGAGGGGGTGGAGGGCAGCTGGGGCCACAACGGTCATTTTCACCCTTAGCGGAAAACAATCAGCGAGGTTTGCAGATATTGTCACAGGCACCAGAGCCGGCTCTGTAGGGTTGCCATCTCTCTCTTTGTTCGGCCTCCTATACCTCTCACGTTGCCGCTATAACTACACATTCACTGGAGAGATTGAGCCCTCGATGGTACAATGGATGCAAACCTTCTGACGCGTAGACTCCATGGAGGAAATTAGAAGCTTCTACCCTAAGTGGAGTCATTTCATGAGCAACAATAGCCCATAAAATGTCACTAGTGTTTGTCACAAAGCTTTGTGGTTTTTATGTGACCTTTGTCAAACCGTAAAACTGAAGTTGAAAACACCATTTGATGGACGCTTTTTTTCACTCAGGTTGCATCGGTTTTACAAGGCGTGCAGGGTTTTCATAATAATGTAATACATAGTAATGTATAGATACACTATATGGAGTAAAGTATTGGACAGCTGACCATTACACCAACAGGGACTTTGATGACATCACATTCTAAATCCATAGACAGTAATATGAAGTTGGTCCCCCCTTGCAGCTCTAACGGCTTCCACTCTTCTGGGAAGGATTTCCACGAGATTTTGGGGATTTTTTGTGGGATTTTTTGCCCGTTTATCCAGTAGAGCGTTTGTGAGGTCAGGCACTGATGTTGGACGAGACGCCCGGCTCGCAATCTCCATTCCAGTTCATCCCTAGGCTGTTTGATGGGGTTGAGGTTAGGGCTCTGTGTGGCCGGCCAAGTTCTTCCACCCCAAACTCATCCCACCATGTCTTTATGGAGATTGCTTTGTGCGCTGGGGCGCAGTCATGTTGGAATAGAAAAGGGCCTTCCCCAAACTGTCCCCAAAAAGTTGGAAGCAGAGAATCTCAGTCGGGCATTACTCTCCATCTCAGTCGGGCATTACTCTCCATCTCAGTCGTGCATTACTCTCCATCTCAGTGGGGCACTGCTCTCCATCTCCTAAAGATGTAGAAGATGTAAGTGGTGCCGACCGGGTCCCCTCGAGTCTGCCTAGGATTTCAGCCCCAACGCACTGCTCTGAGCAGCATGACAACCTCACGTCTCTAAAAATACTTCACAGCTGAACCATAAACACTTTCATGACACACTTAGACATGAAACTACTCCCTAACCACATCAGAAAATCTAATGATAGTGTCCCATTCCTTCCTTTCTTCTATTGAGCTACGCAGACTCCACGCAATGTGTCGTTTTTTTGCTGATCTCAGGCAAATCTCCGCTTGTCTACAAAGGCTACGAGGGTAAGTTTGTCCTGGGAACACAACAAATACGGAATACGGAACCTTCATGCCTGGAACCTTTCTGGGTTTGCCCTTAATCCCAAGGTTCTTACCCCAATTTCTGAATGAACGGGATAAACATCTGAGCATCCAAGCCGGAGATTTTCTTTCTCTGCTTTTTTGGATCCATCGAACAAAGACTCTGCCATAGAATATTTATGATGAGTTTATCAAACTTACCTGTAGCTCTAATGGGAATTCTCCCCAACCCGTGAACCTCTAGCGCTCTTCTGCCCCTTCCCATGCGACCTGGGAGCCTCCTGTAGCTCTGAAAACTACAGCAATGATGTCACACGCAACATAATGTGCGACATCATCGCCTAAGTACAGAGTTTGCGTATTGGTCACAAATCGCGCCCTTATTTTTCTGGCATGCTAACCACTGATGGTCCCATGTGGAAGCCCTGTATTGAAAGAATACTTAATGCAAGGGGTGTCATGGTTGACATCATCAGTGATGTCACCGCCACTTTGGTCCATGGTCCGTCTGGGAAAGGCAAAGCTGGATCATTGTGAAGAAACAGGCGTCAAGAGGGGGTTACTTTTCTATCATGAAGGACTTCATTCTTTAAAAAAAAAAAAAAAAATCGGAAAGAAAAATGGGGGAATCTGACATATTTTGGGATATTTTTTTAAACAAACCCAATGTCTTAAAAAAAATGTTTACGGATTGGTAGCCACAGCGTGTATCCTCGCCCACAATCGTATTTTTTGTTACTAAGTATCAGGGTTGAAGCGAAGGAGCACTGTCGGAACCGAGGAGCGGAACACCCACCGGTGCTGACTCAGGACTCCTGTGTGGGCAGTAAGCAGAGGGGTAAACGGTTAACGCTCCACACCAGCCGCGTGTAAAAAAAAAATACATACCCTAATTATAACCTAGAAGCAGACAACGCTCGGCAACCGGGGTAATTATACGTTCCGAGGAAATATTTCCCAAGGGTCTACCAGGTGCAATGCGTGTATCGTCCCTTAAACGGCAGGACTGAAAATGGCATTTTTTTAAATGATTTTATGTCGTTTTACATCCAAAATGTGATTTTTTTTCTTTTTAATCTGATGATGATACCTCTAATTCGGGAATTCTTGCTTTTTTTTTTTTTTTTTTTTTTAACCAGACTGTAGATGCCGAAAGTGGGAACCTGAACCTGTCCATATAGCCCTAGGGATGCTATTAAGTGGGGGGGGGGGGGGGTGACTAAGCGGCCCCGGCACTTTAAGGCCAGCAGCCGCCTTATACCATGGCCACATATACAAGTTTTTATGTTCACGTAGTGTGCGGCACATTTTATTACTGTGGGACCCTGGATAATCCTCTTTTTTTCCCTTTATACCCTATTCCTGCCTCTATCTCCATATCAAATCGACGTTAGTTTTTTGGGTGGTTGTAGACCAAAGTTTTAAAAATAAGCAAAAAAATATTTAGTTATTATAATTGATTTAGTTTCAATAGGCATTGGAAATTAGATTTTCAGTTTCCATGGCAGCAGATCAATAACACTTGGGGAAAAATGGTTGATACTCTTTCATGGACCTGTCATGGGTGGTCATGGGTGGCTAGACCAATGGGTCCTTATCTCCCGTCAAAATCCATGGGACTTTTCTTTAAAAATGATCTATATCAGGGGTGTCCAGCCTACGGCCCTCCGGCTGCTGCAGGACTACATCTCCCATACTCCTCAGCCAGCCCCTTAGCCGAAAGAGCATTATGGGAGATATAGTCCTGCCGCAGCTGGAGGGCCGCAGGTTGGACACCCCTGATCTATATGGAAGTTCGCGGGGAAGCAGCGGAACGTGGAAATGCTCGGCTTTTTTTTTTTTACGTTAGGAATGTCTCGCAGTGAAAATAACCGTATGGGGTTTTCCAACATAAACGTGGAAAGAGAGGGCAAGACAAAACTTGATGGGGAACAAAAAAAAAATACCAAGGAGTGCGTCTCGCGTTCTACTCGATGGGCTGAGATCTTCTGAGGTCTCGGATGATCTGATCTGCATCAAAAGCTGTAAATTAGATTAGCCGTATATGATAATTAGACGTATAGCGGCCAATGAGAGATATTATATTAAAATATGTATGATATTATTTAAAAAAAATCTCATTTCTGGCCCCAAAAAAATGTTAGCACGTAATTTTTTGCAGTTTTTTTTATGAAAGCTGACATTAGTTTGGTCTTTTTTTTACAGTCCGATGTGGGCTATGCACAAAGTTAGGATAAAACAAGAAAGATTTGATAGCGTCCCTTTAAACAGCATTATTCTCCTTATCCTTAAACCATGTTTTTTTTAGGGTCCCGTTTAGCAGCATCGCTCTCCTTATTGTGAAACCTCAATTTTTTGATAGCGTCCCTTTAAATAACATTATTCTCCTTAAGCCACGATTTTATGATATAATATAATATATATATATATATATATAATATATGATATGATATGACATAATATAACATTATTCTCCTTATCCTTAATCCGTGATTTTATGATATAATATATTATATATATATATATATATATATATATATATATAATATATGATATAATAAAATAATATAACATTATTCTCCTTATCCTTAAGCCATGATTTTATGATATAATATATTATATATATATATATATAATATAATATAATATATGATATAATAAAATAATATAACATTATTCTCTTTAAGCCACGATTTTATGATATAATATAATATATATATAATATAATATATAATATAATATAATATAACATTATTCTCCTTATCCTTAAGCCATGATTTTATGATACCGTCCCTTTAAGGCATTGCTCTCCTTATCCTGATGCCATATGCTGCTTCTTTTATCTGTCTTACTTTCTTTGAAGAAACTCTTGTTTATACTTGAAGATTCTGTGATGTGATTAACGCCACCCATTTCCTCATTTTTTTTGGGGGAAAAAAAGTAGTTTATCTAAACTTCTGGGACTTCTCTGTGATTTATTTCAGGGTTATACAGAAATGGCGGAAACAAACAAACAAAATAAGTAAATAAATAAGACAAGAAAAGACAAAATATAACAACCTATCAAATATATATATATATATAAGGATACGGGTAAAAAAATATATATATCACGAGCCGTTCTAAATCACTGAGCAGTTCTTGTGCAAAAGAAGCCTTTGGTTTCCGTGGGAACTGCTCCATATTTCTGACTTTGCCCTGATTTTTTTTTTAACAAATAAACTAATTTAAATGTCTGCGCTCCATTAATTTTTAGGTGACTATGTTCCTTTAAGCGAAATAGGCACAGACCCTCTGCTGCCCCCTGCTTTTTATTTTTAACTCTTGTAGTGACAGAGCTGTCCATTGCAAGGCATTTAAAGAGAGGCTTGTGGATTGTAGCCAACGGACTTGTTATTATTTATGCATTTATATAGCGCCACCATATTCCGCAGTGTTGTACAATGGCTCATCATAGTTTTAGCACAGCTACAGATCTTAGGGACGTGTTCAACCGCTGCACTTTGTTAGAGGTCCCCTAACTCCTGGGTGCCCAGGGGCATAACACTATACAGTGCTATTCTGGTAATAAACTATTATGTTCTTAATACGTTTTGGACCGCCCTTCATTGAGAAAACATTAATAAAAATAAATAAATAAATGTATCCTTAATATGGTTTCGACCTTTTTTTAAAAATGTCCTTATCTAAAAAAAATAAAAAAAACATAATAATTTATTTTTTAAAATAGAAAAAATGTAAAAAAACAAAAACAAAAGTTTTTGCAATAAAGTGTGCTCATGCGGAACCTGGTGAGAAGTCTCTGCACCTGCTGCAGAACCTCTTGGACTAAAGCTCTGTTAACTTTTGCTGTTATGGCTCTCAGTTGATGATCCATAAGTGATCCACAGTGGATCCTGATATGATCTTCTTATAAAGTGACTTTTCACCCCCACCCTGCTGCTGCTGCTTTCTGCCAGCTCTGGGGCAGACTGGAGGGGATCCTGTGCCCAGCGCAGACATGAGAGCAGCAGCTGCAGCGCCCAGCGCCTCCTCCCTGCCCCATCTCCGGCTAATGAATGAACCGAGTGTGGGACTCCCGGAGTACTAACTGGAGCCAGACCATGTCCCGCCCCAGGGATGGGGGTGTCCGTGTCTCGTAACACCATCCCTGACCTGCCCATTCCTCCTCCTCCCCTCCTGTAACCCCCCCTACCCACTCTCCTTGTTGCTCCATCCCGGGATTCCTCCAGCTGAGCTGACATTCGCAGTCTGACCCGGGCAGGAGGCGCACAGTCTGGGCACTCTGGGCACCGCTAGGACTGACACGCTGCCTGCACTGCGCTGCATCCCGGCCGCTGTCACCATCTAGAGGTCGCTGTGATGCCCTCTGCCACCTGCAGGTCGCCCTCCTAGAGATCTGTGACTTCTTCTCCCCTGCAGGTCCTTTGGGGACCACTGCCACCCAGCTGCCTGGCACCTCATCCCTTTAACTCCGACCTCATCTGCTCCCTTTTGCCTCGAAATCTGGATTATATATATATCACCCAAAGGAGCAAGAGAGGCACCCCCTGCCACAGAGACACCTCTTTGCCCCCCAGGGGTGGTCAGATCATCCTCACTGCAAGAACAATTTATAGTTGGGATGTTTGATTTTAACAGGACAGTGAGGAAGAAGATAACCTAACCACTGAGGATCTACAAAAGCAACCTATTTCATTTCTCTCTACTTTCTGCTTTTTGGGATTCCTCCCCAACACACCTTCCTCAGGATGACCCCAGAATACTTCTTGAGGTCTCTGTTGATGATGATATTAGCGGTGTTCTCTGCTAATGCCAGCAACTGGCTGTAAGTTGGAAACTTTTTTTTTTTTGTAAAATGTATATTTATTTGCTTTATCACTGAATTATATTTAAAGGGAAAGGCTTTCTGTGTAAGTTGTTTCAGGAATCTTGTCCAGTATACACTGAATTAGTTGGACCCCCATCACAGCTCTTTGGGTCATCCTAGAAGTTCTGGGCTGCAGCTTCTGCACAACCTGTTCCAGATCCGGGCTGTCAATCAGCTTTACTGTTTTTTGCAATAGTCTCAAAAAAGAGGGATTTACAATATATTTGTAATAAAGCTAAATTGTGCTTTATAGGTATATATTTTTATATACTATATATACCATATACAGTGAGAACACTTGATGCAAGGTAGACGTCTCTGCTTTCCAATAAGGGGCCCAATTATATGTTAAATATAATGTAGGTATATATATATATTATATTATGGATATTATATATATATATATATAATATTATGTATATTATATATAATATAATAATGTTGTATATGATTTATAAAAAAGATACATTGTTTCAAAGGGAGCAGGTCCCCCGGATTTATAAAATGAGAATTTGGACAATTATTATGCCCTTCTCTAAAAAAAATGATGCTTTATAATAATATCAGTAAGATGTTAAAGTTCTGATCAATGATAAAAGAGGATTATTGGCCCTAGCATGGATAATGGGCCTGCTAGTGCACACGTTACACAACCTGCTTGCATGTTCTATAAGTAATCCCATACACATCTCTACAATACAAGGCTTGGAGCAATTATTATACCCCCAAGAATATATATAATACCCCCCCCTGCCCGTGAATATAGATATTGGGTGCTGTGATTTATAATCCTGGTGTGGATAATGGGCCTGCTAGTGCAGGGGACACACAACCTGCTTGCCTGTTCCTTGTGCAGTGTCCTGTAAGCAAAGGACACATCTCTACAATGCAAAGCATGGAGCAATTATTATACCCCCCAAAAATATATAATCCCCCCCCATGAAAGGATGTTGGGTGCTGGGATTTGTAATCCTAGTGTGGATAATGGGCCTCCTAGTCCATGGGACACGCAACCTGCTTGCCTGTTTCTTGTGCAGTGTCCTGTAAGCAAAGACACATCTCTACAATGCTAGGCATGGAGCTACCCCAGGCACTTAGGAAGTTGGAAGGCTGTTAGGATTATTTTTGTTGAAGTGTGGTATACTAAATCCGGCCACTCTGAAACTGATCCCATAAGGACAGCTAGAGGTCTGTTTGCAGATATAATCCCAGTTTCCTACACATATAATGCTGAAGTTACAATTTGCCTCCCTGCCCCGCACGACAGGTGACTCCTTACATACATGTAGTGCTAAACATGTCAATCCTTGCATTTTTATTTTATTTTTATTTTATTTTTATTCCTCCTAAACCAAACCCTTTATTTATTTATTTATTTATTATTTTTTTTTAGCAAGCAAATAAATCTGTTTGCAAGTAACAAGTTAATTATTATGACTCATCGGAACATTGCTTTTAATTGTTATGACTAATTTAAACAGGGATTTTAATTCATATTTTAGTGACTAAGCACTGATTTCGTCACCTGCTGAACATGAGATTATTGGTCTTTTTTTTTTGCTTCTGTAACATGTGAAAAATGATTGAGGCCAATTACAAAAATGCATGTTTTTGTGATTTAAAAAAAAATAATAATATTGAAATGTATTTCTAGATACAATAGGTATTAAGTGGTTGTAGGGTGACATAAATAAATATTATATATATATATATTAATCAATATTTATTGTACAGCACTATATATTGCATTAGGTATGACATATATATATATATAGTGTAGGTATATAATTTAGGGGATCACAAAGGCTACATTTATCTATCTCTCTATCTATCTATCTATCTATCTATCTATCTATCTATCTCTCTATCTATCTATCTATCTATCTATCTATCTATCTATCTCTCTATCTCTCTATCTATCTATCTATCTATCTATCTATCTATCTATCTATCTCTCTATCTATCTATCTATCTATCTATCTATCTATCTATCTATCTATCTATCTATCTATCTATCTCTCTATCTATCTATCTATCTATCTATCTATCTATCTATCTATCTATCTCTCTATCTATCTATCTATCTATCTATCTATCTATCTATCTATCTATCTATCTCTCTATCTATCAACACAAAATATTTTTACATTATACTACAGTTAATTGAGTTGCTACAGTTACAATATTAACAAAAATCCATGTATATTTATATATATATATATGTAAAGGGTTAATATATATATATTATATATATATTTATTTATTGATATTTATATTATATTTATTTATTTATTTAATAATATTATATGTCATTGATAATTTTGTCCATTGTAACTTTGTTTCAAAAGCAGATTGCTGATAAATAGAGAGTAACACTGGCAGTTTGATCCAGAGGTGCGCAGGCACGGCAGGGTTAAATTATTAAATGATGGGGTAGCGTAGGGTTTTAGGCCAGCTATTTTCCATTTAGAGCCCTGTACATGTTACACGCCACACGTCGGCCCATGACAAGTGCAAACAGCAGTATGTGGGAATCTTTTTCGTTTGGCCAGGTCATGGCTTTTACACGCAGCCCGGCCGCGCATGTCAAACCTTGGCCTACAACATGTGGCGCCCATAGGCGCTCATCGTCACTCTACAGGTTCAATGGTTTTATTGCATGGCGTGTTTTGCAACAAAATAACTAAAAAACCTGATTTTTTTTTTGGGGGGGGTTATCATGTCCTGGTAAAGGACCCCTAGTGGTAAAAACAGAGACCTCCCCCTGGGAGACGAACTGGTGACAAAACAGACACATTGACTCTATAGACTCTTATAGCAAGAGGGGATTTTTCATGCATTATTTTTTTAAAAAAATTGTTTTTCTTTTCAAAACTTAACGTACGGCGCTGAAATCTCAATTTGAACTCAATTTGTAATATTTAGTAATTATTAAAAAAAACGATGTCATTACATCTCAAAAAAATGATAGATTATGAGATTAATAAATGGATTGAGAGATAATAAATAGCTGATAGATAGATAAATAGATAGAAATTTACAAATATGTATGGATATGATGAATATTTTTGGGCGGTTATTTTTATTTATTTATAATATAGCAAAGAGTACTTTTTTATATATATTTTTTTTTAAAAAAACATCAATTTATTTTTGAAAAAATAAGAAAAAGAAAATTGTAGAGGAACTGGTTAAAGTAGTTGTTTTTTGAAGAAATCCCTGCATTCTATTAGTTACTGTTTATAGATACAGGGGCTGGAATTGATTCACTTGATTCAGTCCCAAAAAGAATCCAGGATTACGTTCTGTCCGCATTCTTCCTTTTTTTTTTTTATTCCAGAAAATGTCTTTCCAGGTAAACAGATTTACTATTTTTTGCGTGGGGATTTTTTTTTTCGCAGTGAGAAATATTTAGTCCGTACATTCAAAGGGTCTGACAAACCTAGAACTAGACTAAGACGACCCGAAACGTTGGGTAAAGAGGGCTCGGCTCACAAGAGCTTACAATCTAGAGGGAATGCTTCAAAAGCAACAAATAAATATACTATAGCGGCATTGATCTCCATGCCTCCGAGTGTTTGCAGAAGGAGCTTGTTTCAGCTCCACTTATGGAGGGTGCAGCACTCCCATTATTTGCAGAAGTTGTATTAAACAAAGAGTCATTTTTATCAGACTTGGCCATAGAAACTCGGCCCCATTCGGCCCCCGTCTAGTCGCCCGTTTCTCCTGCTGTAAAGACTCAAACCTTAATCAGTCGTTGGTCTCGTCTTAGATTCAGGAGCCGTATGTCTATCCCATGCATGTTTAATACCCTCACTGTATTAACCTTTACCACCTCTGCTGGGCGGCAGAAACAGGCCACCTTGTTATAGAGATTGCTGTATCACAGAAGCACCTTGATAAATATTATTATGCCGGTGAGATAACACGGAGGTATGGAGGCTTGCAGCAGCTCACGGTATCAGTCCAGCTCCGGTGTCGGAATTCCGGGTATCAGGAAGTGAGGTTCGGAGGTCCGACCAGCAGCTCCGACCCGGACTTGACGTGATTAACAATGAAGGAAGACCACGTTTTCACCCGGTGACATTCAAAATCCACGCTGACGAGGTGATTAACACGGATCTCAACGGGTTCAATCATTAATTGCGTTAGAGATGTCCCCTGAGGGCCGGGCCCCTGTCACTCGGGGTCACGGGGCCATTTCTCCGTATTTCTCTGATTAATGTGTAATCAGTTACTGTAGAGACTGAACGACGTGCGACGGTCCGTAAAAATATCCACTGGGTGTGCGGCCCCCACAGACTCGCTCGTTACAAAAAAACTGCACTCCCCCGGGACTCGAGGGGTTAAAAAATGTTTGCTATTCCAGCTGCAGGATTAAAAACGGTAACTGATGCGGCTCTCACAGGCATACCTGCCAAACGCCCAAGAAAGGGTACTTCTGTCTTTGTAAGGGGGGTCAGAGCCAAGACCGGAGGGCTGTAGAACCCTGCGATACCCTCATACAAAAAAAACAGGGGCATCAGGGGAGGAAAAAGGGGGGCAGTGACTGGTCAAACTCAACTTTTCTGTAGCGCAACAGCACATTACAGGTTAAGAAGTGTTAACCCTTTTGGTGGCAGGGGGTGTTTTTGGGAATGGGGGCTGTCAGTTTGTTACTCGCACCTGTACTAATGAACAATGCATTAAAGTCTCCTCTGGCATGGAGGGGGTTAATGGCATAAGATGGAAAGTAAAGTTTAGTAAATAAATCTGGGTGTAACTGTGGCTGCAGGGTCACCGGCCTGTCCGTAGGGGAATATCCCCGCTCTCCCTTTTCGGGACGCGGGTGGGTGGTCCTGCTGATGTCGGTGGGCGGTCTTTTTGATGTCGGTGGGCGGTCCCGCTGATGTCAAGGGGTGTTCCCAAAGCATTTTTGAAGGGGAAGTGGGCGGGGAGTGCAGCGTGCCGCAACGCTGTTTCCATGACCCGGAGTTTCTCCATCGTTGCCAGGTGACCCAGAGAAGCAGCGCTTCACCCAGAGACTCCGGGCGACACCACTGTATGATCAATTCATATTCCAGTGTCATTATTTCACAGCCAGCACCCTGTGTTTATACATTTGTGGAAGCTTAATACTAACTGGTGGTATATATAAGCTGATCCTGAGAGGGTGTTAGATAACAGAGGAACAGCCTCCCAGCAGAAGTGGTAGAGGGTAATACAGTGAGGGTATTAAACATGCATGGGATAGACATACGGCTCCTGAATCTAAGACGAGATCAATGACTGATTAAGGTTTAAGTCTTTACAGCAGGAGAAACGGGCGACTAGACGGGGGCCAAATGGGGCCGATCTGCCAACAGATTCTGTGTACTTTCTTCCTCCAATAACATCATTTTTTCTTTCATGTTTTCGGAGGATTGTTTGGCCTGCCTGTATATCCTCTCTGATGTTCCGGTATTATTAAGTTTTATCATGTTTACCATTTACTGGTTTTCATCTTTTTTTATATATTTATTTTTATATTTTTGATACTTTTCTGGATATTTTTAGCTGAGAGACTCGTTGGGTCACCGCAGTCGGAATTTCATAACTTTAACAAGTTCTTGTAAATGAAGCGGCATAATTACCAATCCCGCGGTGGTCCCGGACATTTAAACCTCTTGCAATCACATGTAATTAGGCTTTTAACGAGCGCTGATTATTTTTTTCCATTTTGCTGTCATCTACAGACAGCTTTATTAAGCCCTGAACGCGCAGTTTAAAGGATTTGGTCTTTTAGGATTCTTTTTTAAGGTAAAATAAGAGGTCTTCTGATCTCCGTTTGTGATGGGAGTGATAAAGGGCCATTGGAACCCAGGAGTGATGGGAGTGATAAAGGGCCATTGGAACACAGGAGTGATGGGAATGATAAAGGGCCATTGGAACCCAGGAGTGATGAGAGTGATAAAGGGCCATTGGAACACAGGAGTGATGGGAGTGATAAAGGGCCATTGGAACACAGGAGTGATGGGAGTGATAAAGGGCCATTGGAACACAGGAGTGATGGGAGTGATAAAAGGCCATTGGGACACAGGAGTGATGGGAGTGATAAAGGGCCATTGGAACACAGGAGTGATGGGAGTGATAAAGGGCCATTGGAACACAGGAGTGATGGGAGTGATAAAGGGCCATTGGGACACAGGAGTGATGGGAGTGATAAAGGGCCATTGGAAATGTGCGTCTCTTTCAAAAACAAGGACATTTGTAAGTGACCCCAAACTTTTGAACGGGGGTGTGTGTGTGTATATATATATATATTTTATTTTTTAATATAAAAATTCACCGTTTTTAGACGTTCGCTATGTCTCTCTTTCCCCTCCCCCGCTCTCTTGTGCCTCTCATGTTAATACCTAACTAAGTATTTTCGGAACATTATCATACGTGCTGAATGGCACTTTATTGCGCATTTAGTAGGATTAAGTAAAATTACTCCAGAAACTTTAATTTAGTAATCTAACCTTATAAGTAATTTATTTGAATACCGATAGCTGTTAGTAATAAATAGTAATGAAACCGTAAATCTTAAATTCTTTGCCTTTGTGTTAAAAAATAATCAACCAAAATAATTCTAATAAATCGTATTTGATAAAAGGTATAATAAAGGCATTAGACTACTGAACCATTTGAAGCCATTAAGGGGAACGCGGGGCCAAACGCAGCGGCATGTGTTGTATATTCAACTTTAGGGCCTGCCAGCAGAAATTCAGGCTGCTTGGCATGTATGCTTTTCATGTAAGAAGATTTTGTATTCTAAGGTTTGTAGAGGAACTTTGCTGAGAGGGTGGTGGATAAGTGGAACAGCCTCCCAGCAGAAGTGGTAGAGGGTAATACAGTGAGGGTATTAAACATGGGATAGACAGACGGCTCCTGAATCTAAGACGAGACCAACGACTGATTAAGGTTTGAGTTTTTACAGCAGGAGAAATGGGCAGACTAAATGGGCCGTCGGGGGCCGACTATGTGTCTATGTAGTATTTTTGGTGTTTTTAACGCGCTCCCGTTTGATGCCGTGAAGGATTTCTCTCGTTCTGTAACGTATATCCGTGGCAGATAAATCCGTGGCTGTTAATCTGCGATACCTGCCAGCCTGACACGGCCATACCGCTCAGCAATAAGATGCTGCATGATGGACGTCATGACAGAAACTGTCGTCAGAATCTAAACAGGACAGACGGAGGTATTGACCGTGAGCTGAGCCGCATAGCTGGCAATCCTTTGGAGGTCACGGCAGCGATTGGGAGTTGAATGTCCCGATACTTACAAAGAGCCTCGTGCTGTCGGTGTGTTGTAAGCACTGGAGCTCTAGCGCCCCCTGTACACCACATTCTGAATATACCCCCGGTATAAAACATCAGTCTCCTACTAACCCAAACCCACCCCGCTTTCTCTGTCTCCTGGGCATCAACCACCCACGACCCACCTCTCTCACATATCCCCAGTCTTCATGACCCCACCACAACCTACCATGACCCTACCATGACCTTACCATGACCTACCACGACCTACCACAACCTACCATGACCTACCACAACCTACCACGACCTTACCATGACCTACCATGACCTACCACAACCTACCATGACCCTACCACAAGCTACCATGACCCTACCATGACCTACCACGACCTACCATGACCCTACCACAACCTACCATGACCCTACCACAACCTACCATGACCCTAGTTACCACAACCCTACCACGACCTACTACAACCCTACCATGACCTATCACGACCTACGTTACCTTGTGTTGTATGTATGTGTTTTGTACAAATTTGCGGCAGCTAAAATCTGAAAGGCTGAATCAGTTACTCGATACAGACGAGACATTTCATTTCCAATGTTTTCAATTTGGGTTTTGGCTGAAGCCGATTCGATTCTCAACGCAGCTGTCCCGAACAGGAAATAAAATCAAGAATTATGGCTGTGGTTTTTAAGTAGGTAATAGAGAGAGTAAATGAAGTAATTGCCTCTTATTTGCTGTCAAAATCAGTTTAAACCAAAATATTACTTAAAAATGAGTATTTCCCCACTTCTAAATAGTTGTTCTTACCTATAACTTTCTTCCCAACTGAGAAGGTCTCGTGTACACGCTCACATACTGCTTGATTTATTGAGTATGTTATTATTATTACTCTTATTATTATTTTATTATTATTATGATGAGACATTTCGCAATTCATACCAGTGTCCAAAAATGAAGAGAGACCCCAACAAAACAAACAAAAACAAAGCAGAGAGCTCTGAATTTTTGTTTGCATTTCGTTGTTTTTTTTTCCAGTCTCACTCACACTTACTCAAGCTTTCTCTCACACGCTCTCTCACACTCTCCCTCTCATTATCTCCCTACCTTCCCCTCTGACCACTTTCATGGCCAGCAGCTCTGCTTCTTCTCTTGAATCTTCTTTTTCTTCTTTCTTCATCCACTTCTCCTCGTGTCTTCTTTCTTCGTCCACTTATCCGTGAGCCATGGGCTCTTCCGCAAAAGCCTCCGGGGCGCACCCTCTCTCCCAATTGGAGGAACGGGGGAAGAGGCTTTCCCAGTAGCTCCGCCCTTTTGCGGAAGTACTCCAAGAGGCCAGAATAGTGAAGAAAAAGAAGCATTTCTCCACCCCTCTTTCTCCACGACTCTATCTCCATTACTCCATAGAACTGCACAGTGGGTAAGCAGGACATCGCATTTCGTTTGAGGTCGTATAAAAAAAAGGAAACTGTACATTTTCTTCATTTCCTTATCCCGGTTTGTTTTCACTTGCAGAACGATTAGAATGTGGGAGAGGATCTTTATATTACAACGTACACTCCGTCTCTTCATTTATGGCTCTTCTGACTTTAATAATCACTTAACCTTTAGTCTTGTGGTTTATACGTAACCGAAGCGCTCAGCTGCAGAGCCCTTTCTGAGTAGTTGGGGGGTAACTGCCGTGCGTGGAAACCATTGTGGTTGAGACGGCTATTATGCTTCCATAACATAAATTTTACAGTTACAATTACAGAAGTCAATATCAGGTACAGATGTCAAATTTATGTCCGACGCTGCCGAATTCACTCATTGTAATGAAAAGACTAAATAAACACTTTGGGTGTGTTTGGCTTCCGATACGTGGGGGGGGGGGTTTACGAATTGAACAATGGTGGTTTAATAATCTCAGATTCTGCACGATTATATATTTTATTTCCTTGGGAAAAGGGATTTTCAAAAGGTAAATGGAGAGTTTACCATTTTTTCCTTTATTTAGAGATTTATAGAAATATTTCTGTATTCCTATTAGAAATATTTGCCTTTAAGACCATAAATGTAAATAATCTGCCCCTCTTGAAATAATACTGCAATGACATCACAGGTGGGAGGGTGTATGATGTCATACTCTTTCCATTATTTCTATAAGTTGCTTGTTGCCACGTTCCACCCACATAACACGCTAACCCCAAATGCAGTCACCAAACGAGACCGGTGGTCGGTGCAACTGCGGTGACACAAAAATAAAAATAAAAAATTAGCTTTATAACTTTTTTTACCAAGAATATAAAGTAGACGTCTGCAAGATTACAGAACACACACAAAAAAAAGGAATAAATTAGCATATCAGTTGGTATACCCGGTGAAACCTCAAGTTACTTTAAGGTTTATATCCCTATATTCTTTTTTATCCGGGTTTTAACCCTGAAAGCGCCAGCCGCATTCCCTTACAGTGTTACGCAATCCCCATTCCCTCGGAGCCTTAATTAACCTTGTAATGCCCCCCGCCGGTCTCACAAACAATATTCGGAAAGATCCTGGCTTTCAACAGCATTACAGCGGATACGATGTAGCGTTTCACAATGTGTCACCTGCCCCTGAGTGCGTAGTTCTTTGAATACCATAGCTTGACACGGCGCTGCGTCGAGTCTCGCTGTTCCAGTAGGGGGCTGGATTAGTGATTCATTTTCACATTTAATAAGGCATCAAATTTTCCATAGCTTACTGTAAACAAGTTGAAACCCGTAGAATATGTAGCTATACTGATAATTAACAGCATTTTTTTTTCTATACAGAAAGAAAATTAATGCCCTAAAGGGGGACATAGCCTGGAAATGCAATAAAATTTATGCAGAAAAATTTAATTTTTTTTTGTAAACTGCTTGTATATCAATTAATATCCAATTTAAATCGCAACATGTATTTTTTACAAATATTTCTTAATGTAAGATGGTGTAATTTGCATATGAATAAATATGCATAAATTTTCTCAGTACCCAATCTGAGCTGGAAAATTGTTGTATAATGATGCAGCGATTGGCTTTCGTCTGTCATTACAAACTACTTTTAAGTCAATATACACTGACACCCACATACTAAACCCGCCCCTGAGGAGCAAGTGTGCCACTAGGGGCGATAGAGAGTCCACCAAATATCTAAACCTATTGGGTTTGAGAACTATGGCTACTCACGGTTTGTATCGTGATGGGACTTGACTTGTTTTGGAGGTTCTGATTATATACTGGACATGTTAGAAAAGCTATCCAGATGAAGGATCACGTTATAATCCTATGGTTACCAAGGTTGTACAGACCAGATTACATTTTCAGCAATCAGAAGTCTCCTTCTTTCAACACAGTTTCACCATTCATTATAAGCCGGGCAGTAAACAAGCCGGTGGTGCTGAATGATACAATCAGGAGCACATCAGCTGCTGCTACCAGGTTTATATTCGTGGAGTAGGTCAGCTGTCCGTATAGATAAATATCCCCTGACATTTATATACGGAGCTGGGGTCTTAGAGACAGAGGAGTCGGGAGAGGAATTACGCTACAGCTTACAAAATGTATAATACCAAATCATTCTGTCGCCCTTCTCATTCATGGAAGAACCTTTTTAGAGATACATTTATCTTTTTAGAGATACATTTAACTTTCAGCCAATCGGAACCTGAAGAGGATCTTCTAAAGCATAAAGATAACACAGATAAACCATCGGCTACCAAGTTGTTGGTGGGCTCCTAGCGGGTGCAAAGGATCATGGGTATTAAGCAAATGTGGTATTTTTCCCCCCTGTACCTAAAATGTTTCATTGTTGCCTGACCCCTATGTTGCCCATCGTGAACCCGCCATTATTGTATCCAATTATCTTATATAACTTTACATTTTCTTTCGTTACATTTTTAAATCATTTTTTTTAAATGGTTTAAAAATAAATAAAAATATATTTCATTTGAGTTAAAAAGAAATGATTATAAAAAAAACTTCACTTCATGAATTACAGTTTAAAAACGATTAATTATGTTACTAATGGATTTATTCCCAGCCTAATAACCGATGCCTTCAACATGATTTATAAGTCCTTTTTCCCTCTAATGATATCAAGTTAGGTAAAAACGTAGAAGATTCCAAGGCAGTTAAAGATGGTTGAGCAATTTTTATTTATGATATCGTCTTCGTGTCACAAGCTGGACTGCTTTTTTTCCGTCGGTGTAACAGGAAGTTTGTGTTATGTAAAATGAATAATTAACATGGACGTTGGGCCGTGTTATCATTCTAAGAAGAGGCCTGTTTGGGGAAGCCCAAATAATCGCAAAATAACCAAGAATAGAAACACTTGTCGAGTCTAATACTTAAATCCAATCATGTTTTATGCTTTCTGGTTAGAAAATAGGATTTTGGAACTCCTCATTTCTTGTAGGATGATTTGTATGATTAGAACTTAATTAGTAAGACTTGACCTGGGGTGGTCAGGGGCTGTTTCTATTGATGGATCAGCGGGGGGGGGGGGGTATTATAGTTATGCTTTGAATTGGCCTGGGAGTTGATCAATCTAGATGCGGACTTTCGGTCCCTGGAAAGAGAATTCCCTTTGGAGATCCAGCAGAGGTCTCCTAGACATGATGGCCACTAAGCCTCCTTAGATAATGTTACTGCTTCACCTCCTTCATCTCCATTGTATGCTGAGATAATAAAGTAGACCTCTATGGACTCTTTCTGACCTCGGCTTTATACGTTTTCACGTGGATACTAAATAAAGTCCCCCGTTGATTCCATGAAAGGTTTCTCTAATACAGAAAAATTCAAAGCATGGTCTTATATAACTGATGTATCAAAGAGGATGTGAGATCATGAGATACTATGTATTTAGGATGCAAGCTGTGTAGCCAACCTAGAGGTAGACTAGGTGGGTCGAAAGATTCTTTTCTGTCGTCAAATTCCACGTTTCTATGGTTACGGTTGTCACATTAAGATACCAATATCATTGAGGGATCTGTAAAGTGTGAGATTGGAATCAGCAGAAAGTCAAAGCAAAGTTGACCTATATGGACAAGTGCGAAGAAAGAGCCATTACCCCAAATCACATTTTGTGAAAAAGATTGTTGCTGACATAGATCGGTTCTAGTGGAAGGAAGAAGAAGGTCACGACACATAAAGTGGTTGTTGCTACAAAGCAGCCATATGTTGAATATTAACTCAAGAAGCTTGATACATATAAAAGTGTCAAACTGTATCCTCCGTCTTACTTAAAGATGACAGGTCCCATTATAATCAATGAATAATCAAAAATAAAAGCTGTCTTAATATCGTGGAATTATTATTTTATGGAAACAATATATATATATATATATTTTCTTTTCAAATGGTTGGTGGGCTATATGAGTGAATTCCAAAAATGTTACCCTTTGCTTATAACTTCTAAGCTAAACTTTAACCTGACATGCTTTGTGTCATGGTAGATCATACGTGTTGGAAGCAAAAATATATAGGTTGCAGAGGGTGATACACAGAGGGGATTTAAGCATGCGCAGGATGGACACGAAGCTCTGGCCAAACATCAAGGAAGGTCGGAGGTCTTAAAGCAGGTACACAATGATCGGACCATATGGCTCAGAGGTCTCTTATAAGCATTCACATCCTATGTACGTAGAATACGCGGGGATACGGCCCTGATATATCCCCAAATTAAACATTTTCTTTAAACCCATTTGGAGCAACATTATCTCTTAAAACCTGCGCCTAACGCAGACCCCCAAATTAATTATAACGGTGTCCGTCGCTCAAACTAGGAGAGTCCTCTTATCAAAATCCTATAGAAAACCAGAGAACAGACAAAAAAAATAGACATTTACATCTTCGAAATAAAGTCCCACTTAGAACAACGCGTGAAAAATGCACGGAACTCAATCCTCTTTCCCTCGGAATGCCAACGAAGACCAAATTGTATCGGATATTTTTTAATAAACATCAAACTGTCTAATAAACGTATTCACAAAAAATACAGAATTTAAATGCGAGCGCAAGTCTTTTGGCTACAATGTAACTTTTTTTCCGGAATCTTAAGTTCTGTTCGGGGAGTCCGTATTCGGTCTGCACGTAGCAGCTGGTAACTTTATCAATAATCTCGTGGCATAGAATCTCCTGACCCGCGGCGGGGTCTAGAAGGAGGTAACTCGATCAATAAGATGAGTTGGTTGGAACGTCCATGTCTGGATCGTGTAGCAGGTGGTAAATCAATAATCTGGTGTAATCTAAAGTGTTAGCGCTGGGGGTATACTGGAAGATAAATATGGTGTCGCGTTGGTAGGAAAGGACGTTGGAATAGTTGAGACCGTTAAATCTTCTTGTGGGCATGTCTGAAATGTATAAAAGACTTTCCGTGAACCCGATACCATGGAGTCGGAAACATTCGTCGGTGGAGGTTGCGTTCTGTGCGAGCAGCGCTGGCTACGTGGGTTTGTTACTAATGAGACTATAAGTATTCCAGAAGCTTAGCACATATTTTATAGTTCAGCTTTTCCACCCCCAAAAAAAATGAGTTATGGGAATATATAGAATCTTAAGTTTTTACCGGTGGGCAGGGCTGCTCCAGGTACTGCTTGGGTTCGATCCACGAAGCGTAATAACGTTAATCGTTCCTCCCTTCAGTACTTTATATTCCTAGCTACGGCGAGATTTCATTTTTACCTCTGTTGCTGTATTTAACATAACTAAATGTCGCATTATAAACATTGTTCTTGGTTCTAATGAAGGTCCAAGCCCTTTTAAAGAACTTTTTTTTTATTGATGTCAAACTTTGCTTTATTCGTATTTTTTTTTCAGGGAACACTTAATTGGCATGCGGCGCGAAAGTAGGCGCTGATAGGTTGTCGCCATAGAAACGGAAAAGACTTCCTGTGATACGGGTCCTCCTGGCCATGAATGTGTTATGTTTTGGACCTTAATTCCTGTGTGTTGTAACATGTCGTTGTGAACGTTTATTTAGGAATTATTATTAATTATTATATTATATTAGGAATTTTATTACTCAATTTATTTGAATTAGGTACTCACTAATGAGCGTACCTGGAGCCCCCCTTGTGGGACGCTAATGTCAGTTGGCGGTCCCTCCAACATTTCGGAGGGTCCTGCTGATGTCCCCGCAGCGACCCCGAGACCTGGAGAAGCGGCGACATGGAGATCTCCTGCACTCTTGGCGTGTATAAAACAGTTAGAGAACATGCAAGGTACATCTCCTAAAGGTGCCCTCGGCAGAGAAGTTTTACACTAGGGTGCTGTCCTGGGCCTGAGAACCTTGTCAGCTGCCATCCGTCTACTGATCTCTAGGATATAGTGTCATATCCAGGGGCTTCATGCGTCTTCTACAGGGTAAATGGGGCGGTTGGGGCGATCAGAGATCTCCCTTGTAAGTGACCCATTGAGCAGGGGTCCACTGCGTAGGGCAGCCTGTCTCCGGTTTTGTGGCAAAGTGACTGAAGCCCCCCAGACCTGCCCCCAATATACGCCGGTGGTCCCCAGTTAAAGAAGACATATAACTCCCATACCCGCTCTCACACCCAGCTTTTGGATACTGACTCCTAAATCCTGTTTGCTCACAAAGCCAGAAAAACAAAAACCTGTTCAGGTTGAAAAGGTTTTCCCAGCGCTGCCTCTCCCGCTCCGTTCATTTCGATTTGTCACAATTAAAACGTTTTAAACAATAAGGATAATTTACCAAAGCCCAGAAAACGTCACACGGAGACAGTGAATGCACCTCCATTAATCAACGCTGTATGTGGCAATAGATACTGACGTTCGGCAATTAAAATAATCGTACGGAAAAGATCCAACGTTATTACAGATTTGGTAAAAGGCCAGAAAATTGTCCCTCTCCTCCTATTATAAATAATGTGCTTATTGCTATAAATGTGAAGTTAGGGTTTGTTTCCTTCTCAAATCATTGAGCCTAAGGTTTGATAAGTCAATAAAACCATGTATTCATATATATATGTGTGTGTGTGTGTATATATATATATATATGTGTGTGTATGTGTGTGTGTATATATATATATATATATATATATATATTAGGGAATATACTGTATATCATAAGCCTCTTATGGTACGGTGACCATGGAATCCCACCACACATGGTCCTGTTGACATACTATAAATTATCTGCGCATGGTGATACAGGTTTATCCCCGCCAACCCAGAAGAAGAAGAATGAACGTTAAGGTAGAAGAATGAACGTTAAGGTAGAAGAATGAACGCGCTCTTCATTGAATCTGTAAAAGTCATTGGTTAAGGAATCAAAAACCCCTAAATCTAGATACCCCACGGTACAAGGCCAGGAGGTGGAAAAGGTTCTGTAGGTGGTGAGCGCTGCTACAGTTCTTCGAATCGGGAATCTTGGGTGGAAGTTGTCGGAAAGGAGATGTTTGTCAGAGGTTAGAACATAGAAAAAAAAAACAAGTGAGCAGTGTGGCAGCTGGAAGCTGGCACTCGCAGCTATTCTCTGCTTACTTTGGCTGACTCCGGAGACCTCTGGCTTTTCCTAGTAGTACTTGGATACCGCGGTAATCAGGATTTCTGACAAGATAGATTCCGAGCATGGAATGCGCATCTCTTCTCTATCGGCCAAAATAAAATAAAAAAAAGTTTCAGGGTTGTAAGCGTGAGGGTGTATCGTGGCCTTAGCTTCCTGCATGATATGTCAGAGGGAAGACGATGGATCGCTGGGAGAGAGACAGATGGATTAGGAGGCTGCCAAGATTAAATTTACGGGAGGGGAAAAGTTTCCAGCTTGGAAGAAAAGTTGGATTGTCAGCTTCATTGACTGTGTGTGCAGGTTCCTGAAACCAGAGCGCCCTCCGATTCAAAAACCCTCGGTCGTTTTGGGTTGCGTGTGTCGGATTTCTTTGCGCGTTGACGTAGAAACAAGGAGGCCATTTTCGTGGTCAACCCCATGTAGATGCATCAAGTGATATCGCCAAAACATTCTGCAAATCAAACGGAACGTTCGGAAACTGTTTAAAATAACCTAGCAGAGCCTACGGCATGAACAAAACCAAATTCACATTTCACTGAACCAAATTATCCCCCCACCCTTTAACAGCGCCCCCAAAACATCTTCTGGGAGAACAGAGGCCATAGGTATCCATCTAAAGAGAGTCTCTGGTTGCCAACAACGTTGTGTCGATAATAGTCTCTACCGCTGTATTGCGTTACGGTTGATGGTATTTGATTGACACCCACTGTACAGCGCTACGGAATTTGATGGCGCTATATAAACAATAACTAATCATAATCTACATTCCCCCGTACAGGTACTTGGCAAAGCTGTCTTCTGTTGGAAGCATTTCAGAGGAGGAGACGTGCGAGAAGCTAAAAGGGTTAATCCAGCGCCAGGTGCAAATGTGCAAAAGGAACCTGGAGGTGATGGACTCGGTGCGCCGCGGGGCCCAGCTGGCGATAGAAGAATGCCAGTATCAGTTTAGGAACCGCCGCTGGAACTGCTCCACCCTGGACACGCTTCCGGTGTTTGGAAAAGTGGTGACACAAGGTAAGAAACAAAGTGTCCATTCTAACAAGTATTTAAAAAAGAAAACTGTATTTTTTATGCCATTATAGGAGATTGTTTTGAGGGGTTTTATTGGTTTTGGGTAAAAACATTATTATCTGTTTGGGTTCTAGAGCGGTGCCTCTAGAAGGTTTGTATGTTTCGTGATACTTTGAGACAAAAAAACAGAACTATCTACTTAATTTTCATCCGTCTGCAAAGTTACCTATTTTATATAAAAACATTCCTTTAAATTTTGAGAAATCTGGGTTTTTGGCATTTACTATATATACAGTATATACAGTAAATATATATATATATATATATATACATACATATACATATCATGATTATAATATATATCAGTTTAAGCAAATTAAACCTTATAATGTTGGAAAGTATTATTTTTAATGTGCATGTTAGCATTTTGAATGAACCGTACAACTTCATGGCAGATCGGCCCCCTCCGGCCCCCGTCTAGTCGCCCGTTTCTCCCGCTGTAAAGACTCAAACCTTAATCAGTCGTTGGTCTCGTCTTAGATTCAGGAGCCGTATGCCTATCCCGCGCATGTTTAAATTATATATATATATACTGTATACTCTTTAAATGACAGCCTTTTAAAGCAAAGGCAATCATTTGTCTTTGGTTATAAAAATGTCCATTTTTAATATTTGGTGTTATTATAGCACTCCTTCTCTAATGCAATAAATATGATTTTCAGTAAAGGAACTTTCTTCCAATTTTCCCGATGCGCCCCGTAAATTATTAATAGGAACCAGGCACCCAACCTGATAATAAAACCTAAAAATGTAAGCTATTTAGACTTATGAGCGGAACGGCCCAGGGTCAATAATGTAAATATTCCAATTTCGTGATAGGCAAAGCTTCGAGAATCCAGGCAAAATCCCAATTCCTTTCACATTGAAACGATCAAGCATTTTATTTGTAGGCATGCGAGGTGTGCGGAAAATCACCGGTGCGACCATAACGGATAAAATGCAGCAATTACAGGAAAACTGTGAATATGAATATTTCTATGGATAGCAGAATGTCGCAATATTGTCTGAGCTGAGTGTATGAATAAAGGGAACTTCATTCATGTACCTTTCAAAAGTTTGGGGTCACTTAGAAATGTCCTTGTTTTTGAAAGAAAAGCACATTTTGTCCATTAAAATAACATGAAATGGATCAGAAATCCAGTGCAGACGGGGTTAATGTTGTAAATGACTATTGTAGCTGGAAACGGCTGATTTTTTATGGAATCTCTTCATAGGCGTACAGAGGCCCTTTATCACTCCCATCACTCCTGTGTTCCACTGGCCCTTTATCACTCCCATCACTCCTGTGTTCCAATGGCCCTTTATCACTCCCATCACTCCTGTGTTCCAACGGCCCTTTATCACTCCCATCACTCCTGTGTTCCAACGGCCCTTTATCACTCCCATCACTCCTGTGTCCCAATTACCCTTTATCACTCCCATCACTCCTGTGTTCCAATGGCCCTTTATCACTCCCATCACTCCTGTGTTCCAATGGCCCTTTATCACTCCCATCACTCCTGTGTTCCAATGGCCCTTTATCACTCCCATCACTCCTGTGTCCCAATGGCCCTTTATCACTCCCATCACTCCTGTGTCCCAATGGCCCTTTATCACTCCCATCACTCCTGTGTCCCAATGGCCCTTTATCACTCCCATCACTCCTGTGTCCCAATGGCCCTTTATCACTCCCATCACTCCTGGGTTCCAATGGACTTTTGTCACTGCATAACTTTCTAATGTTAACCACCCGTCCTTCACAGTAGTCTTAATGTAACTACGGCCAATCATCTGCCATTCAAGGGGAGGAGCCAGTTAGAGGGGTGGAGCAATCAAATATCTTTTTAAATATAATTTTAATGAAAATATCTGCCCTAACTGCCGTAACCGGCTACCCTACCTAGAGCAGCTGTCGCCTTGACTGCTAGCATGATGTATGGCGGTGCACACGTGTGTGTTACTGCGCGCCATCGCACATTCCACTCTCAAGATACGTGTTACGGAGCAGACTTTATTCCTGTAAATATTTGGTTTCATTAATGCAGTTGTTAACTTTTTCAGTTTAGTTGATTGCGTTTTACATGGAAGCTGTTTACTTAGGAATCTTATTTGGTTACAGAAAGACGCATTTTCTACAGGAAATAAAATATATTTCCACGCTACCGTAATTGCATTCTTTTAGAGTTTAGGGCTTAGATTTGGGGTGTTTACAGTCAATATTGTTTTAATTATTGGACGTACCTGGGAACTGCGGGATGACCCGGAGTCTCTGGGTGAAAAGCTTCTTTATCGGGGAGCCGGGGGAAGCATTTTAAGTCCCTGGGCTGGACAACGTCACTTAGTCACGCCCACTCCCCGCCCAGGTTCGGCCCTCTTTAAAGTCTTATAGGGGCTAGCCAAGCCCCTCCCAATCATAACCACACCCACAGAAGAGGGCGGGAATCGGCAGCAACCCAGTATTTAGTCTACATGCCACGGTATGCTAATCCCACAGCGCACTTCGTATACTATATCATTATCCTTTATATAGTGCCAACAATCCCTGCAGCACTTCTTACAGTCCCTTCATTCAAAAGGGTCTGACAGAACTGAGAGACTAAGACGAGCCGATTAGGTAAATCGGGCCCAGCTCGCAAGAGTTTACAATCTAGAACGTTTTCTCATTTAGATACGAGGACAGATACATTTGCTTGCAGTAGTGCTTGCATTGGACCTGAGAACAGTATCTGCTCCGGTGATGTTGGGAGCACAACAACCTGCAAACCCAAAAAACGAAACTCCGGACATAACGTTTTATTATAAATCAGCGCAGAAGATATTTTTCTATAAATTCCTTCTAAACAGAACTCTGGACGGAGCCTTGTTATGAGAACTAGCGATATTTCACATTTTCCGTGGCTGATAAGATATTTATTAAATAAATACAAGCGAGAGGCCTGTTTATTGAAATCTCCCTCCATCACGTGACTCGGGAAACCATAATATTTTCAGTTCATCTTCTGAATATTTTCTCTGTTTCGGAGGAATTTATTTGTATTTTGATTTCTATTCGAGAAATAGAGAGATTTCCTGCATATCGCACATTTTTAGTACAAAGATACAGGAGAATGGGGCTTTTTCTTTCTTAATTTGTTTTTGTGCAGAAACAGATAACACGGACTTTTATTTATAAACTAGAGCCGGAACAGCCAGAGACGGCGGATTTAGCGATCGTTACGGTGTAACAGCGCATGCGCGGAGCCGGTGTATTAAAGGGACGCTCCGGCCATCCTGTGCACGTTAATGCATATAATAGCTGCGTTGTCCCTTTAAATTTAGTCGAGGATTAATGACCCCCCCCATGCTTATGAGAACCCTCTCCTGCCAGATTCCCTGTTTCAAGCAGCCAATCAGTGGCGTGAATTTTCAGACCACAGAGAATGAGGGCAGCTGCAGCTCAAGAGTTGCAGCTTCTATTTAAATAAGTATTTTTTCATTTATTTATTATTTTTTAAGTCTAGTTAATGATAGTAGGGGTTATGTGAATTCCATGAGAGCGCTTCCCTGTTTCAAGCAGCCAATCAGTGAATTTTCAGACCACAGAGAATGAGGGCAGCTGCAGCTCAAGAGTTGCAGCTTCTATTTAGGATAAGTGGTTTTTTTTTAAGACTAATTAATGCATATTATAAAAACGACATTATTTTTAGGGGACTGTCTGGGACACTGGAGGGTCCCTTTAACAGCAGATATATCACTCTAACAGCGCTATTTCACAGATGGGACGTGAAACCTCAGCTCAGCATGCTTGTCGGGCATTAAATATCTTCAAGTAAAAGTGTCCTCGGCTCCGTTTCCGTTGCGTTTTTGCTGACTCACACCACTCTACTACTGACTGTTTTTACTGCGGTTGTCTAAAGGATTCGGTGGGGGAAAAAAGGCAATTTATGGTAAAATGGTTATTTCCTATTAAATTCAGGACAGAACATCATTGTTTAAAGCATCTGAAGAAGCAGCTGCAAAAAAGGAGAATTTATTTTCCTTTCCTAATTATGGTTTGGAGTTTTGATATTTAAGTTAAAACATTCCAAAATAAATGAACTCTTAATTAAAGGGACATAATAGGGAAATGACAAAAAAAATACAAAAAAAATACAAAAAACATATATATATTATAAATTAAATTGTAAAAAAGACCCTTTTCTTCTCTTACGTCATCGGTCTTATTATATTAATCATAGTTAAAGCGTAAAGAGATATAAGAGTCCATGACGTTGCGTGAAAGTCTTTAAAGGAACCCCGAGTATATTTTCCGGGTCACAGCGCACTCGGTGCCGGTGGAGAGGACGCTTTGGTTCTTTTGACACGCGGTATTCATGCTTTCGCTTTGCACAGGTGTTAGAAAAGAGATCTATCTCAGTTCTCCTGTGGTTGGGTTATTTTTAAAAGCCCAGCTAAAATTAAATAACCCCCCGGCATCGCAGGCGGCTCTGGCTCGCAAGCATTTGGTCATGGAGTTCATTACTACAGGTTTAATAGAGATCTCTCGTCATGTGGTCGCCTCCAACACCTCGAACCCGTTGGGTTCCCGTCAGCGTTGGGTCTTCACCGTTCTCTCAGGGGGCAGACTTGGAGTGTATGCGCAGAATTGGCTTCCTTGGTGGAAATGGATTTAGCCGTCCATGGTGATACCCTTTATCGGGTCAACACAGAAGAAGAAGATGTCTTCTTCAGTTGGAGAGACCTCTGAGGTCCTGAAAGCTCAAGCGACTCCACATCTTTTTGTTCCCCCAAAGAAGAACGCGCAATGGCGTCCTTCCAACAGGAACTACTTTTCATATGGCCATCGTTCCAGACCTCTGGGTAAGTTGTCAGGCTGTCTGACCTCACATGTTCTTCTTTCCACCCCTTCTCTCTCTCTCTCCAAGCTGGTCTACACCCTGTGCGAAAGTCCTAATGGCTGCAAGGACCCATTGGCTTAATCCTTTGGGTACATTGGCTGTTGTAGATGAAAACTTGGTTTTAATGGACAGATAAAGCAATGTTTTCATTGGTCCACTCAATGAGTGTCATTTGAAGTCACTTCATCCTTGAATGGACATTTCTCCTTTTTTTCCCTTTTTTTCCTTTTTCCGCTATAAAGGAAAACATAGATTTTCGAGAAAATATCTTTATAACATTTATAAAGCAAAAATACTGATTTACGTGCCACGTCAGTCATATAAGTTACAGGAAACCCCCCAAAAACCCATTGCACCATAGCTGATCCATCAGCCGTCTCTCAACATGATTTCTGCTGTTTAAAGGAATCCCAAACCTCTGCCGTGGATACGGAGGGGATACGTGGTTATTAATAGCCCCTTTTACTCAGTACTCGTCATTGTGGGTCAGAATTATCACAGCCTCATTTTCCACGCTGGCAGAACTCGCCGCGTTTGCGGTAATAAAATACAAGGCGAATCTCTGCCACCGAGGAGCACCACCTCCAGGCTTCGCCTTCCTTTACTCCTTTCTTCTAAGGGGTTACGTGAAATAGAAGCGGAAGGCTTGTGGCTATTGAAATTCTGGAATGGAAATACCAGCGGCGCTACAAAATCAGTCTTTTTCTCTTTTTTTGGGGCAACCACAATGTCAGACGTAGCACACGAGGCTGGAGTTAACCTCCGTTGACTTGGACGGGATTCAGCCACCGCTCTCGCTCGGAAGATCCTTCCTCCTCTGCCGCATTATCTGCACTGTGGGGTGGCCACCAGCCAAAGGTGACCACCAAGGTTGCCCCACTCACGATCACAAGCTGCCTTCACCTTAGGCTTTAAAAAAAGATCGACTAAACGCGGATTCCTTAGGAAACTCCTTAAATCGACGCATTATTTCATCTGCCCCAATTACACTAAATCAGGGGTTCCGTTTGCCAGCGCGGTTAAATGATGAATGCCTGATACACATCTGAATGTCCTAGGCATGTCCTTAAATCATTAAAATTATTCAGTGTTATTACCAAAATTATTTTTTATTTTTTTACGACCAGAAAAAAAAAAAACCATCCCGTGGTAAATTTATCATCCGTGCTTCACTCGTTTGGACGACGGAACGCTGGAGAAGACGTTCTAATGAGGGACATAAATATTAGATAAAGGGGATATTCTGCCACGTAGTTACAGAAACGACAGGAACAACATTTATACGACCGACGCGGCTGACCGACTTATTCATAGGGAGGGGCAGCGCTTTTGGGCAGGGATCTTGGAAAATAATACAAGGACTCGATATATATATATATATACATTATACAATATATACATATATACACTATATATATAATTCAAATTATCGTAAGCAGAGCCCCAGGGTTTGCATTATTCCTATAATAGGGAGCTCTATAGCGATATGCAAGAAATATTCCATTGTACAGCGCTGCGGAATATGGTGGCGCTATATAAAACAATAAATAATAATCTATTTGGGTGCAAAGGCTCAACAAGTCCCAGGAGCTAACTATTTTACTGCAGGTCTTATTTTTTACGCTTCTTTCTATTGCCGCCATGCCTTGGGATTTAAATCCTTTTAATTTGGGCAACCCGTCTTATTGACGACTGAAATAACGCAGGATATATAGCAACAGATTGTAAGCTCACAGGAACAGTGTTCTATTCTCCTTCTGTACCAATATGCCTTAACGTGTCTTACTGTTACGTTTAAATTGCCTTTTGTTAAATATTTTCACCATCACCGATTGTAACAGCGCTACGGAATCTGCTGGCGCTATACGTAATGTAAATGATTTGGGGAAAAAATATAGATACAATGTATTTTGACAAAATGATAATGGCTGTTAGATCCGAGACAATGCGGTTCATCTTTAACGCGTGACTATAATGTTTCGTTTAGGGTTTTAAGACTCATCTGCAGAAGAAAATGCTTTTTTGGGCGAAACAATGTATTATCACTTTTTTTTTTCCATTAAAAATGTGAAACATTGTAGAAGAAATAGCTATTTCTCTGACATTCCCCACCAACGATGATTGTTCTCTCGCTGCAGGGACCCGCGAGGCGGCTTTTGTCTACGCCATATCATCGGCCGGAGTCGCGTTCGCCGTGACCAGAGCTTGCAGCAGCGGAGACTTGGAAAAATGCGGCTGTGACCGGACGGTGCATGGGGTCAGTCCACAGGGTAAGTGCTTATATACTGAATAACAGGACTGGTACAGGACAGTTTGCAGGGATGAGACGGATGAGATGCTCTCCTGCACACCAGCTTCTATAGACCATGTCCCGTAAGGGTCAGCCAATCGGCACCGGCCTGTACATCACGGAACGCTGGGCGCCAGCGATGGCCCGTCTTCCATTATGTCTCCCGTCTCGGGAAGGACAATCATTTTTTGGTCATTTCACACCTGGTTGC
Source organism: Spea bombifrons (assembly GCF_027358695.1). Lineage (NCBI taxonomy): Eukaryota > Metazoa > Chordata > Amphibia > Anura > Pelobatidae > Spea > Spea bombifrons. The sequence goes on from NC_071098.1 coordinate 4,311,987, forward strand.
CGCTTCACGAGTAAATGTTCTGAGGACGCCTATTAAAACTTTAAACCTGGTTAATAAATTATAGACGAGCAAAATACTGCGAAGGAACCGAATTACTATCAAGTAGATGGGGTAATGATTTATAAGAGAAGAAAGTCACAACGATTCGGCTCCTTAATTAAAAATGAACCTTTATGGTGATGGGTAACGGAAGGTCTCTGGTTCGTGTTCCTCACGTCTCTTCTTCCTTTATTTTTAGGGTTCCAGTGGTCCGGCTGCTCGGATAATATCGCCTACGGGGTCGCGTTTTCTCAGTCGTTCGTCGATGTCCGAGAAAGAAGCAAAGGCGCGTCCTCCAGCCGGGCCCTGATGAATCTCCATAATAACGAGGCGGGGAGGAAGGTAACTGTTTCAAAGAACACATCAAAGCACGGCTCACTTACTGCAGATTACAGATCTGCGATTCGATTAGCGGGGGATAAAGAGCCGGTTTGTCTTTCACGCCTGGCCGGCTCGCTTTGGCTCCAGAAGTCAACATTTGTAGACGCCATATTCTGTAAATTCTGTTATTAACTTGTTTTAATCATAATAGTCATTATTATTAACTTTTCCAGTTCAGCTGTTCAAATTGGCATGGCGTTAAAGGTGCTGTTCCACTTCAATCCTAAACATTAAGTGAACTCTCTATGCCATCTCCCATCCTCCTCATCCAGCTCCTTAGCTGAAAGAGCATTATGGGAGATGTAGTCCTGCAGCAGCTGGAGGGCCGCAGGTTGGACGCCCCTGCTCTGTGCTAAGCAAATAAGAGAGATTTGGCGTTTTATTTTTCCCTCTACAGGTTTATCACATAAAAAGACCTTTAAGGACCATTCACAGTAACTATGGCAACAGGCTTGCATTGGTGTCATGTGACAAATAAATGAGGCCAAATCTTATACTATTAAAGCTTATTTCTGCTAAGGGCTTGGGCATTCAGCAGGGATAGTAATAATGTTCATATTGATACATTTTATTATAAAAGGGTTTTTTTAAGAAGAGTTCATGAAATAGCTACTATAATCATTTTACCTATTTACAGAAATACATTTTGTTGCAAAGGAGACAAATACTTTTGTTGCAAATTTTATATATATATATATATATGTCTTGTTACTTTGAACCCTGTGGAATCTTCTTAAAGAAACTATCTTTTATTGTCAGGCCATCTTGAACAACATGCGAGTCGAATGCAAATGCCATGGCGTGTCCGGATCGTGCGAGGTGAAGACGTGCTGGAAAGCTATGCCCCCGTTCCGTAAAGTTGGTAACGTTCTAAAAGAAAAGTTTGACGGGGCCACGGAAGTGGAGCAGAAAAAGATCGGCTCCACCAAAGTTTTGGTTCGCAAGAATTCTCAGTTCAAGCCGCACACAGACGAAGACCTGGTCTACCTAGACTCGAGTCCCGATTTCTGCGACAATGACTTAAAGAATGGCGTCCTCGGAACCACAGGCCGACAGTGTAACAAGACTTCCAAGGCCATCGACGGCTGTGATCTCTTGTGCTGCGGACGGGGGTTTCATACAGAAGAGGTGGAAATCGTTGAGAGGTGCAGTTGCAAATTCCACTGGTGCTGTTATGTGAAATGTAAACAGTGCCACAAAGTAGTAGAGATGCACACGTGTCGGTGATCAACATTTAAAGAATAAAAGTTTTCATCGCAATGGACAACACAGATCACTCCTGACCACCAATGTCATTCCTCCCACCATGACAGGTGACACTACAGAGACTTCAAATAAAATGATAAAGAGGGGGCAATAGATTTTTTTTTTTTTAAAGGATATTTAATGTCCCGCAATGTCATTGTTGTATATTTGTGTTCTTATTTATTGCTGGCAAATAATGATGCCGTGGGTCAGTACTTACCATCGACACATGGTGGATCTTCTTCTTTTTTTGTTGCTGCTTCTACGTGGATGGAGACTGAGAACCGACCTACAAAAACTGCTGAAGGAACTAAGTTTTGGAGAACAAAACACAAGAGAGAGAGAGAGAGAAACTCATATAGGATGACCACTATCCACCCTCTTATTCCAGTGACACCTAACTTTCACGAAATGACCAAAATGACTAATAGAAAACCTGCATTATATTTTTAAATGAAAACAAAAAACGGTAGCATAGTTATTTTGTATCTATATCATTGTATATACAAATATATATTCATGTTTTGTACTACAAATATTTCCGAATGAGATTTTAACAACTAAAGTGCCTACCGGTCTTGGGATTTTATAATTATTCCTTGATGGGGGCAAAGAACCAATGGACAAATGTGCACATTTGTCGTGTCCTTCAGTGATATAAACCAGCCAATAACGTTTGGTGTATTTCCTGCTGAATTCTATTGGATTCATTCTATTGGACTTGGCGTATCATCTGGTGTTGGTTATGAGTTTGTATTTTTGGTTTTATTCTAGAGGAGTCAATCCCCGGGATCCAGATCATTCTTGGGAACAAACAAAAAAATCCATAAAAGGTCGATGTTTTGGTAACGAGCTAAAATGCTTAATTTGGTGAATAGCCAAAGTTGGAGGAAAAATCACATCAGCAATATTAAGTTACAGAGAAAGGCCAAGTTTTAGAATGAAACATACATTAGGTATGTAAATCCTTATAAAATAAGGGAGTTATTCGCTAGTTTACAATCAGTGGTAGGTTTAGAGAAAATACGTTTGCTCATTGGTTGTCCAGCTTAGTCCTCTTTGGACATCATCCTAGCAGAGCGCTGACAGCTGTCTGATAATCATATAACATTACATGGAAAACCCATAGCACAGGGCTGGAAGGGCAGACAATGAATATGGCGGATAGTTCATTGGGCTCGTACAATAACAATGTTGCAATTACTCACATGGTCATGACCATGGAAGGTTTCCAGCTGACCGTTGAGCAGTTAACATCCATGCTTTCCGAAATAGGCTATCACGAGGTTTTCCTTATAGCTGGCTCCATCTTGCACCTGGTTCATAACCAGTAACGCTAAACCAGCTCTATGACTTGACCTTGGATCAAGTTCTAGTACTAAAGACTCCATCGCAGAAAGCTAATGATATGGCTGTAACCAGAAGAATTCAAGGTTTTCATAGCACCTTCTCCATTTAGTCCATGAATCATTAAAGCGGGGTTTTGAGAACAATTGTGATCTAGCAAAAGAACATTGTATCTGTTTTGATGTCATGAACCCCTGACAAAGGTACAGGAGTGAGGCCTACAGTTTGTAGCGTTAGCGTGAAATAGATCCTTACAGGAATGTAGTCTTTGATGAATGTCCTTTTAGGGACGTGAAACGCTAATTTCCAACAATTTTATACAGAATTTACTCTAATGTTACAGGATTCAGAATTAACCAAAATTACAATGTTTGTGCATTTTTAATTTCCTTCATTTTTATCCTGTTCAAGAGTCAACCTTGAGAGTTGGGTATGGAAACCAGGACCCAGTATGAAAATCCCCTAGTGTGAAAAACCTTTTTACCAAATGCAAAGTTATCAGCAATAAAATAGTAAATCTCGTTCACGTTCAGAAGAAATGGAGGAAGAAAATGCCAGATGATTTAATTATTGTGTTTTAAGACTGGAAAAAAAGTATAAATTATAGTAAAAATATACATAGATCTCACTCTAGAATTTATATAAAACCTCGACCACAACAAGGTCTGGAAAAAAAAATAACGTTCGTTCAGATGTTCCCTTTTTGACCACTTAATGTTTTTTTTAAATTAAGTAAATGTGTCATTTTTGAAATAAATAAAATACTAGTTTATTTTTAATACAATAAAATATAATTCGTGTTGTGGATTTCTTTTTAATGAATCAAATGTTCTTAAAAGGGCTGATTTCCCTGTAAAGTCTTTCTCTTTTAGACAATCTAGACAAAAAAAAACCCCACTAAAAGTATTTTTATTTGAAAAGTATTTTACCTTTACCTGTATTCCCTGGGATTCCCTGGGATGTATTTAGAGGAAAGGTGGAATCATATTTAGTAGACATAAACTTTCTAGAATATCAGTGGGTTCTCTGTAAAAAAGCTTATCACCATGGCAACCAATAAAAACAACCAACCAGTTGAGTCATGTAAACGTTCCATTGGTGGCTATGGTGATAGAGACTTCTTGGTAAACTTCACACCTGAATCGCTTTTCACAGTTCTTCCATGTTAGAAGAACCATCGTTAGAACCCATGTTGTGTTTCTTAGGTTTCCGCTTTAATTTTTCAGGTTTATGTTTTTGAGGGATAGTTTTTGGTGTCCAGTTAAAAGCCAAGGGGTAAATGTAAACAAGGGATTACTTACGGAATCTGGTCATTAAAAATGGTCAAAAGAGGACAGAAATGGGAAAAGACACTCTTGCTCAAAGCCTTCCTTTGTTCAATCAAGTTCCGCAACTCTTGACTCTCAACTCGTGTCTTCAGGTGAAATCGCATAAGACTCGGAAGCGTTCCGAGACAAAGTATCCTCCAGATGTTACCTGGTGAGTCCCGATGAGTTGAAGTGGTGTCTACACAATCTGGATCACAAGGAACTAATTTGTTTGGGCCAAATCATGCAGAAGACAAGCTCTATGATTAATTCAGAACACCCCACGTAACATCGCCCTGTTACAATGTCGGTAAGAGGACAAGCCTGAGCATCTTCCAAAGGCTGAATAGAAACGGTTACAACCAGAAGCTCTAAAAGCCGGAGCCTTGATGGATTGTAAGACACTTTGTAGCATTGACCTCCTACTTGTCATTCACACCGTATTAACCAAATAAGTAATACTGAGATTCTTGCCCGTGAATCCTCCGCGGAATAACAAATTCAAGCCTTTCATCCAAACCTCCAGGTTATATTCTGTACATACCTTACCTGTACAAACAGCTCACATCAGATTCATCATACTGACAGAGTATTAGAATTTCACCCAGACTTTTTTCATCACTTCAACTCACCCTGTCTTCCAGAATTTGTTTATCTTGCCTTCTGACAAGCGGAAAAAAAAAAATCTATTTTAGTGTGCGTTCTGTACGGAACATATTAACGCTGTTTTTCCTAGCTCGCCGGTACACAATCACACACAACAAAATAGAATGACATGTACTTGTGCTTCTTTTATGTAAAGATGGCGGCCGGCGGCCCATTGGGTATTTGCCCGGTGTGCCGGATGGCCAGTCCAGGCCTGGTAAAAGATAACGAAGCCCTTGCCAGACCCGTTGGTAGAGAAAACCCCAAAATTAGTCGTCTCAACATTCAGATTCCCATCAAATGGTTCGCAGCCCATGGGTGCACGCAAAAACACTTAAAATTCCGTGCGTCTTAAGAAAAGTGCGAACGGAAAATGTTGCTAACACCACATAAAGCACAGTTAATATAGTAATTGATATTGTGGTTGATTAAACACATGTAGATATTGCTAAGTTATCTGGAACTGAAAGAAATATCACTGAAGTGTAAGAAGAATTCTCGGGGGCCTCTCTTAAAACAAGACATCACGCTTTTAAAAATTGGCTGATTATATACAATTTTAATGCACCGAAAATTGGTCTGTAGAGAAAATCAGGACATGGTGGCCGTGATCTCGTCGAAATGTTGGAATCTGGACAACAAGAAAGTGTTATATTAAGTTCGAGCAGCGGTTCTCAATCCCATCTTTGAGGACCCCCTGCATTTTATCTATATATTTATAGACATTCGATTAAGTGCCCTCCTAATTCCAGGTGGTCCTGCGTGGGAGCTCTCCAGGCTGGACCCGGAGTCTCCAGGTAAAGCTCTGCTTTCCCGGATCTGCAGGTCACTTTCCCCTTTCTCTGGTGTTTAGCCGTGCCTATTCCCCGCCCACTTTCCCCCTTCTACCCAAGGCTGTCTAGCCTAGCCCCACCCACACAACTGTCTGGCTCCACCCTTCATGAAGCCACCCCCCCCCATGAGAGTGAGAGCTCTGTGTAGCCTGAGAAGTACCCAGGTACGCAGGTGGTCCTCCAGAACTAGTCGGAGAACCATTGAGTTGGTCTATCTGCTTTAAAAGCAACATTTTACCTCTCCTGTATCTTTGTAATTTGATTGGCCTCAAGATTTTGCTTTGAAAAACTTGATCTTCAGTTAATTCAGTCAAAACGAGATCAGTAAAAGAGAAGCACAATGTCAACGGCCAGGCAAACAACACATTTTTCTCTAAATTCCATCTTATTTTCAATTATTTTCTAATCAACAATGGAGGACAACAGAGGTTCATTCCATTTACTGGATACAAAGATACAATTACTCTCAAACCATCAATACTAGAACTTTAGGAATCAGTCGAGAAGGAACGTTTCCCCATTTTAAAGCACAATTGGAAATCCATTCGAAGAAATGCCTTCTTCTGGGTCAACAGTTGGCCTAAACTTGATGGATTTTCTCTTTTTTTCAACCTAAACGACTTCTATATGTTATTATATGTTTTGGAAAAAGGCTCATATAATATATTTTTTTATTAACTGGGAGAGATTTTTTTTTTTAACACTAATAACGTCTTTAAATGGTGAAACTCAGGTAATATAACGTTCGGTATTAATGCGTTCCGTCAGCAGGTAAAATGAAAACTCTTATATTAAGAAATTAATGACAGCTTTAAAAAAAAAAAAAGCAAGCCCGTGCATTATGTACGACTCCGTGGTCTTACCTTGGAACGCAAGGAATTTAGTCGAGAAAGTTGAAGACAAGTCCGGGCTAAGGCAGTGAAAAAATAAACAAGAAATTAGGAATCCCAGCTATCATCTCTCCGAAAAGAATAAATTCTCATTAAAACCAACACCTGAGTTACCTGAACCATAAGGACTGACAGTGGGGGAGATTCCTCAAAAGGACGTTTCTTACAATCATTTTCTTTATTATATATTTTTTTTGTATTTTATTTTTGTATTATTCCAACCTAATTTGTGTCCTAAAGCTAATTAACCCCTTAAGGACAATGGACGGTCCCTAAACCCATTGAAAACAATGCATTTTGAGCCCGTACATGTACGGGCTTTGTCATTAATGGGTTAACGAAGGGCTTTTGCTTTAATTTTCCTCGTTTGGCGCATACGCGGTGATCGCTGTACAATGGGCCATAATCATCAAAGCTAAACCAGAAGAAATTTACCGTAAAGAAAATTCGGCAGCAATCAGGGTTTCGCGTTGATTGATCCTCCTTCTATAAACAAAAGCTTTAAATTATTACAGGAAAAAATCTACCAAAAATGCACCAAGATCGGGAATATTAAAGAATGTGTTTTTCCTATTTTATAGTTTAAATATGTGGCGTTATTTAGAGACAATATAATTCTGTGGTGTCAGTTTTTGCTGTTTTGTGAAAGAACCTAAAATTCTGAAAATGTAATGTTTGAGAATCATACCCAGCTCTGAGTACAGTAATAACCCCCAACGCTGTATACAGTAATATACCCCCCCAGTGCCGTATACAGTAATAACCCCCAACGCTGTATACAGTAATATAACCCCCCAGCGCTGTATACAGTAATATAACCCCCAGCGCTGTATACAGTAATATAACCCCCAGCGCTGTATACAGTAATATAACCCCCCCAGCGCTGTATACAGTAATATAACCCCCAGCGCTGTATACAGTAATATAACCCCCAACACTGTATACAGTAATATACCCCCCAGCGCTGTATACAGTAATATAACCCCCCCAGCGCTGTATACAGTAATATAACCCCCAGCGCTGTATACGGTAATATAACCCCCAGCGCTGTATACAGTAATATAACCCCCAGCTCTGTATACAGTAATATAACCCCCCAACGCTGTATACAGTAATAACCCCCCAACACTGTATACAGTAATATAACCCCCAGCGCTGTATACAGTAATATAACCCCCAGCACTGTATACAGTAATATACCCCCCCAGAGCTGTATACAGTAATAACCCCCAACGCTGTATACAATAATATACCCCCCCAGCGATGTATACAGTAATATACCCCCCCAGCGATGTATACAGTAATATAACCCCCAGCACTGTATACAGTAATATAACCCCCAGCGCTGTATACAGTAATATCCCCCAATGCTGTATACAGTAATATAACCCCCAGTGCTGTATACAGTAATATAACCCCCAGCGCTGTATACAGTAATATAACCCCCAGCGCTGTATACAGTAATATAACCCCCAGCGCTGTATACAGTAATATAACCCCCAGCGCTGTATACAGTAATATAACCCCCAGCGCTGTATACAGTAATATAACCCCCAGCGCTGTATACAGTAATATAACCCCCAGCACTGTATACAGTAATATAACCCCAGCGCTGTATACAGTAATATAACCCCCCCAGCGCTGTATACAGTAATGTCGGTCGGTGACAAACACCTGGTTTTATCTCATTTTCTTCCACTAAACTCCCTTTATCTGCAGACCTGGAGCCGCCGGTGCTGTCAGTCATGTGATATTTTGGGTGACTTTCCCGGCTCAAACCCCACACTGAGCTGATGCTTTATGGCGATGCTAATGAAGTCCGTTCCTCGATAGACTTTCATTCTTCAGACAGTCTGGTTGAGTGATTAAGACTGAGCCATTCTATTGTTCCCCACAGGCAGTATGATAAGGAGTCGGGGCGTTGGTCTAGTAGATTGGGGCTCAGATAACTGAACCGGAACGTATAGAAATGACTATTCCACAGCTTATATTATGGGGGCAAAAACTACAACTGTTTTAAAAAAGAAAACAGCGCAATATCTTTGAAAACACAGAGCCATAAATTTACATGGTCAACCAATGACTCCAAAAACAAAATCTCGTTTTATTTCCTTAAACCATAAATCGAACGTCAGCGTTCCTCTCCTTACAGGCGGACACCAGGCTTCAAATCTTCTTCCAACAGACAGGTCGGCATTCAAAACATCTACAAAACAAGTATCTGAAACCAGTAGTTCTCAGACATGTGGGGGGGTCTTCTGCGCTTCTTCCCAAATAATTCAATGAAAGGCCGCTGACCTGAGGACTGCAGCCAGATCTTCTGCTCATTGTCCGACTGGGATGAAGGCCGAGCGACGCGGATGAAAGCGTAAAAAAATATATGTTCCCAATACTTAGAAAAATTAAATCTGATTTGTGTTACTGTCAGATCAAAAGACAAACGGAATCGTCTGCTTGTTCTCATAATTACATTCCCAGGGACCCTAAATCCTCCGAATACAATTGTGGGGGGCACCGGACACTTCCTTATTCCTTTTAACCCTTTAATTCATGGCTCTTAGATAAACAAGACCTTTTTTCCCCAAATACGTGCAATCCGACACTGTTAATTCACTCTTAGGCAAACAGATTTCAGCACAATCCTCGGCGGGGGGGGGTTCTATGGTGTATAAAAACATTGTAAGCGATAACTACGGTGATACAAATCTTATCAGGTTTCGTTAGTCGAGAAGCTTTACACAAGTGAGGAAGCTTAGAGGGAAGCAGCATTACGTGCTCACTGATGGATTTGTCAAAAGAAAATACGGAGAGAAGGAAAGCGAAAGGATATAAATATAAAGGGAAAATGAGAAAATCGTTAGGATTTCTCTCCCTGCTCGCCGATCGAAAAGTATAATAAGTGTTTCTGTGATGCAACTGAAATGAACGTTATGAGGTTTACTGAGAGGGTGGTAAATTAGTGGAACAGCCCCCCAGCAGAAGTGGTAGAGTGTAATACAGTGAGGGGATTAAACATGCGCGGGATAGACATACGGCTCCTGAATCTAAGACGAGACCAACGACTGATTAAGGTTTGAGTCTTTACAGCAGGAGAAACGGGCGACTAGACGGGGGCCGGATGGGGCCGATCTGCCGGCAGGTACTTTTTTTCTATGAATGTTTGTGAATAATTTTACCATCTTCTGTGTACCTGTGCCAAGCATAGGCCGACCAGCTACGGGCGAGCGTTCGGGTGGGCAGAATACTGAAGTTGGCGCGTATGATCAGAAATAAAAGATGACTCCAGTAAATGTCTAATTCATAAATGTCTGTTTTACTGTCCATTGACGATTCATTTGGCAACCATTGATATAAGGAGGTGGAGAGGCGTTACCATGGTATCAAGAACTGTACATGATAATTCAAAATGGCCGACATCCTGTTTTTAATAACTACTTAAAGATCAAAGCTTGTAAGCTCATAGGAACAAGGCCCTCTTCTCTTTCTGTACCAGTATGCCTTACCGTTTGTTACTGGTATCGTGCTAAATGTTAATCTTTATTCTCCCCTATTATAATATAATATAATAATGCTATAATAGCGCTACGGAATCTGCTGGCGCTTTGTAAATAAAATGTAATAATGTAACAGTTATTCCTTACAATAACCAAATGGGTTTAAACGATTCTAGACCCAGACTTTGCAGAAAGGGCCCTCTATATGGGTGGCAGGTGTGGAAGCGGAATTGGCATAAACCCCCTGAACTATCTGTCACCGAGCGATCATCAAGAGGAAAGACAGATGTCTCCTGGCAGAACATCACAGCCATAGAACGTATACGGCCAGCAATGCGTTTTACCACCGGCAGCTGTAGATCAGCTGCAGGACAAAAGACGAATGCTCTGCAGGTCACGCAGGGAAAGGGGACGCCGGGTCCAGGAGCGCGTTGAGGGGTGTCGTGTTTTTCGGGACGTAAACACAAGCTTGGCGCGTCACAGCTGCTTTATGGATTTTCTGCTAACGATGGAAAAGAATGTCCGTCCTGAGAACCCGCAGAGTTCCAAAAGAGAAGACGGCGGATGCGTATCTTCCGATTAGAACGCAAATGCCGGGGGCTCAAGTATAACCGGCTTGTTAATTGTGATTTTGTGAGGCTAAAATCAATGGGTTTTTTTTAATAACCGGCCGCATGATGGTCATGATGTTGCCGAAGACCACTTGGTCTTCAGAAAAGAGAGAAGAGAAAGTCCATTTTGAAACCAACAGAAACCTGGCAAATGTATTTGCCCCGTATGCATTCTAGAGGTCTTTTTTATGTTGGGGATGAGACGAACTCAAGGTTGTGGCGTGGCTGTGTTCTAGATCGGTTCTGGCCACTTCTATTCCCTTGACGTACCTAGAACCCAAGTAAAACAAGGAGAAAACTCAGAAGGTGCTGTGAGGGTAGTACCTGGACAACCAGGACTCAGCGCCAGTGGTTTGGGTGTCCCAACCCGAGGTAATAAACCTTGCTACATATGTTTCCAGCATCCCTGATTCTTTACATTGTCTGTGGATCTCTGCATCTCAAGAGAACGTTTTGAACAAACAAAATATTCAATTTACTTTGTCCCCCCCCCTTTATTCTTGAACTCAATAAATTAAATACAGGAGCGAACATTGCCCTGCCCGAGCACGTACGTCTCATAAACATGCCCCCGAGCAGAGTTAACCAGAACGATAGGGAAATTCACGCCGGATTACACAGAGTAAATCTAAGAACTAGATTTTTTTTTTCCGTAGGAAAATGATCCGGTAAAAAAGTATTACACGCACTAAACTCCAACACTAAACGTCTGACAGTTATTGGTCTACTGAGATACATCAGCCTCTTTATGCACTGAAACACTTACAAGAAATAAACAACTTGTCATTCCGTTTGAGAATCCTTAACTCCCCTTCGAGAGGGCCGCTGTCTGCAAATAAAGCTCTGTTATTCTTGTTTTAACTCTTTCAGCACCAAGGGTTACTGAAGCCCCTCGATTGATTTATTCTGCCATGGCAGCAGGGTTCACAGAGCTCTGCAGAGCATTTCACATAGAAATGCTCTGCAGAGCTGGGGAGACTGGGAGGACTGGGATATTTTATTAAATGGAAGAATCGTGTAATAAACATTTGCTCGTTGAATGTCGTCGTGGCGCGAGCAGGGGGTTTTATTTTAACCCCACAGGATGCCTTATCTGTAAACACAGCTCCGGGTGATTGACGTGTTTGGGGTCTGACTCACGCACCTGGCTCATACATGACTAATGTTGCACAGAGAGCCCATTGCGTGATGAACATATGATCAAGATCGCCAAGCAGGGCTGTTTGTAACGGTTGATGGGGCATGATGGCACCTTCTCCGCGGGCAGCCTTCCATTTTTTTTTTCCAGCGGTCTGGTCCAGTGAAATTAAAACATATGTAAGTGCGCTCATATGCGTGCCTACAAAGCGTCCCGTTCTTAGCGGGACAGTCCTGATTTTTAGGCACGGTGACACTTTTGCAGGCAGTGAGGATATCTTCTTCTCTCCTGATGGGCCCAGGGGTCATATAAATCGATGGACGTCTGTGTCGTTGCAGCCTAGACCTCCGTTGCAGCTCCCATGAGACCACCTTGTGATGCTCTGAAGGTGAGCACAGTGAGGTAGGCAGGTAGCCCCACCCCAGCTCTGCCCATCCTATCTCAGGGCCCACCCCTTAATGCATCTGGCACCACCCCTTCTTGCCTCCAGTGACACCTTACAATTTACAATTTGGGGGAGGGGGGCTGTCTATGAATAATTCCATTTTTGGGATTTTTTCCTTTATTTAAAATCTTTATTTTATTTTTGTGATGAGGTCACCATCTACTGGCCAATCCTATCTTTCCGATATCATGAAGTATCGCATTTAAAGCTCCAATATAAGAAGCATCCCAGGATCCCCGCTCATTAAAGTGGCCCCTATACACCAAATATTAACATTTTACCAAAACAGTGATTTCTTGGGGTTACATGAAGCCGACATTTATAGAACTTTCTAAATGAACTGATCTTAGGACTGCAGATATTAACCCTTTAATTGCCCGGCACAAAAGATTCTAGAGAGACCCGCTGATGGCATCAACCAAACGGTTCTAGTAAGGCTCCTTAAGAAAACACTTTGCCAGGAGGTAAAGATATTCTGAGTAAGGTCACCTGTATTCAAGCAGGGATTTCAGCTGTGATGTAGCAGGGAGAAAAGCTTCAGGAGGCTTCTCGATTTAAAACGCCATATTGGGCCACCTGCTGTATTTTTTAAGGAGACTTTTCTTTGACATTCCAGGTCACATCGTTCCAAACTCATGTTACAAAGTCCAGTAACCCGGCCTGCGGAGAAACTATAAATTTCACAGCGAGAGTCATTTGAGATTTCGCCGTTACCTTCGGTGAGAGGGAACGAAACAGACCGGCCTCAGACGCTCCGTCCAAAACCCACAGAAAACCAGCTTCATTTCCTGTCAGAGAACAACCACCAACTTGGAAAGCAGGAGGCCCGACGGCTTCGCGCTTCCGTCCGAGCGTTTCATACGGTGATTTCACCAACCGGTGTCAAGGATTTACAGCAGGGGAACAGAGATACATTGTTTATTGTAACAACATGAAAACATACATGATACAGAGAGAGAAGGGAGAGAGAGAGAGAGAGAGAGAGAGAGAGAGAGATGGATGTGAGAGAGAGAGAAGGGTGAGAGAGAGAGAGAGAGAGAGAGAGAGAGAAGAGAGAGAGAGAGAGAGAGAGAGAGAGAGAGAGAGAGATGGATGTGAGAGAGAGAGAAAGAGAGAGAGAAGGGTGAGAGAGAGAGAGAGAGAGAGAGAGAGAGAGAGAGAGAGAGAGAGAGAGAGAGAGAGAGAAAGCTGAGAGAGAGAGAGAGAGAGAGAGAGAGAAGGGTGAGAGAGAGAGAGAGAGAGAGAGAGGGATGTGAGAGAGAGAGAGAAAGAGAGAGAGAGAGAGAGAGAGAGAGAGAGAGAGAAGGGTGAGAGTGAGAGAGAGAGAGAGAGAGAGAGAAGTGTGTGAGAGAGAGAAAGGTGAGAGAGAGAGAGAGAGAGAGAGAGAGAGAAGGGTGAGAGAAAGAGAGAGGGAGAGAGGGGTGTGAGAGAGAGAGAAAGAGAGATAGAGAGAGAGAGAGAGAGAGAGAGGGAGAGGTCAAAGAGAAGGGTGAGAGAGAGAGAGAGAAGGGTGAGAGAGAAAAAAGGGTGAGAGGGAGAAAGAGAGAGATAGATAGAAAGATGATAGATGATAGAGAAGAGCGAGCGATAAATAGATAGATACACAAGAAAGAGAGAAGTGCAAGAAAGAGAGAGATAAACATAAATAGATAAATTAAGGTTTGAGTCTTTACAGCAGGAGAAACGGGCGATTAGACGGGGGCCGGATGGGGCCGATCTGCCGGCAGATTCTGTGTTTCTCTGCACTTTTACCTGAGTCTGCTTACCCTATTTAGTGGTTCTGAAGCCGAAGGTGGGTAATGCCAAATCCCGGTACCTTCCTTCTCCGATGGCGCAGACTGGTGAGGGAGGAGAGTGAGAGACGTCCGTGCCAACCAGAGAGACAGCTTCTACTCGGGGCTCACAATGAACCAGTAGGGAGAGGAACGCAGAGAGTTCCATGACAGCAACCAGCTGGAAACCCCATTCCTACAACGCTGATACCCTGTATGCCCCGCATCTGGCCTTAGATGCCCGTGCCCTCTTTGCAGTAGGGGAGTGAGGGTAGGAGGAAGAGGCCGGATTACACTTTTATTTTCATGTTTTTCACATTCCGGTACTTTTTATGTTAATTATGTGAAAATGATGTTATTCTACCTCTAAAAATATCTGGCCGAAAGAGCTGTAAAGCGTCTCGGTGTAAGTGTTGCAAAGCACATTCTATTAACCCTATAAGCGACAGAGAGATGTGCAGCACAGTGACCTCCATCATGACCTTACTGCTGCTCCTTGTTACGTATGAAGAGACCCCTATGTTTGTTACCCATGGCTTCTGGTTTAAAGGAAACTGTACATGACAGCATCTAGAACACTGAAGTGGAACAGCCTCCCAGCAGAAGTGGTAGAGGGTAATACAGCGAGAAGATTTAAACATGCATGGGATAGACATACGGCTCCTGAAAGCAGGAAAAACAGGGGACTAGAGGGGGCCGAATGGGGCCGATCTGCTGTCACTGCCACCCCACATGCAGTTAGCTGTGTCTGTGAAGCCGGTAAGTGTTTCTGCCGGGCAGTTTGCATTTCGCTTTATTTTTCTTGGGGCCCGGAGTATATTTGAAGCCCTAGAGAAATGTTTCAAGGACTCCGGAGGCAACCTGGCAGAATCCCAGACAGGAATATAGTTGTCCATTCATTTTACGAGGTTTGTGAAGCAAGGAGCGAGCCGCTCTTAAAATGCTTGCCGTGCACCGAGCATGAACTGTGTCCTCGCAGCGTAAAGGCGCATGATGCAGGAGTTTCCATTATCTTGTTTGTTAAGTGAATAGAACCCAATCAGGTCTTTGAAATCAGAATTTAGATTTTTTTTCTATATTTGAAAAGTCGTTCTTCTGGCACCCTGTCTGTCTGTCTGTCTGTCTTATCCGAGAACGCTGTTTATTCCTTAAGGGAGAACTTTTTCTTCCCATAGGACTGTTACTACTAAATAAGTGACCTGGTAAGTGTAGGGTTGCCAAGGTAGAGAGGTAGTCTTTGCATGGATCAGGCTGTGAGTCGGCATCGCTGGCTCCTCGCTGAACGTTACAATGTAACACTTTGCACAGAGCGTTGTTACAATGAAAGGGGATACAGGGAGCTGGCAGCCTCCCCTCCGACAGCACAATGTACAAGATAACCAACTAAATGCAAACGGATCCAGGACCAGCCTGGAGATGACGAGGTGGCCCTGGGACTTTAAGGCCAGCAGCCGCCTGATGACTTATGTGTAGCCAACGTATGAATATATACGACCACATGCTATGTTTCTATGCTCATGTAGCGTACAGCCGGGCAAGTCCATCCAGCGGCCGAACACTACCGCACCTGATCTGTGGCTGGAGCGTGAGTGCGTGGCTGGCGGCCAGCGGCCCATTGGGTATTTGCCAGATGACCCTAAAACCGACGATAGGAAATCGCATTGTTGCCGCCGTTATGCTGTTGACGGGGCTGATATGTGGCTTGGTCCTCGTTGCTTTATACCATCATGTGTTGGGTGAGTTACTCTGCCGTTTTATTGCACAGCACAAGGATTTCTTTCACATTAAAGCTTCTTCGTTGCCAAAAGGAGGTTCTCTCGCAGTTACAATGTGATTCTCATCCCTGGCTCAGACTTCCAGCTTGAGCTCCGACCATGTTTCAGTGGAATAAAATCGTGATATGTTCAGTTCTGCTGCCAGAAAGATTCCACAGACACTTTTCCCACAGAGATTCACTTTGTACCCACTGTGACGGCGTCTCCGGCAGATCTAACGTCACTCGTTCTCACCTTCCCTGTAACGGGTCGGATCCCCTACATTTTTAAAAGGTCGTTTGACTTTTGCAATACTTTTCCAGTTCATCCAAAAGGTGTTGGATGGGGTTGAGATCAGGGATCTGTGCGGCCAGCCAAGTTCTTCCCACCAAACTCACCAACCATGTCATTATGGAGTCATGCTGGAATAGAAAAGGTTCTTCCCCAAACTGTTTCCACCAACTTGGAAGCAGAGAATTGTCCAAAAGGTCTTGGTGCTGAAGGGGCCAATGCAAAGCTGGGAGTGTACATTCACTATGGGTCTGGAATACTCAAACACGGTTCCTTGCTAACTAAAAAATAACTCTAATTTTATAAATAAAACCAAATAAATAATAATAGTTATCAATATTAATTAATATTAATATATATGATAATACATTCCTGAACAAAAATTGTTTTCCATCCCACCTATCAATGAATATCCAACTCTTTCCTTGCTGCTCCCGGAATTGATTATTGAACTTTATTATTGATATTTGATAAACTCGCCCAAGGACTTTTTCTATAAATCCGGCTTAATGTATAAAAGCATTAAAAAAAAAAAAATAATGGAAGCAAAAGCCCTTAAATGTGTATTTTAAACAACTGTGTTTATATTTTGTGTTTTGCCAAAATGTCTTGTCTGGAAGCTTCAGTTCTCAAACCCCGTTGGCATGAGACGTGCCGGCCAGCTGGTATGATTTGCACAATAAATTCCAGCATTGAACTCCGACAAAATTGTCTTTCATACACTTTTGCCGTTCCAAAGCGTGGCTGATACTGTTTCACATCTGGGTTCGGCCATTGTTTCTCAGTAAAAATGCCTTTTTTCCCCTCCACCCAGATGTTTCTCTTCTTTTCACTGTGATTATACCCACACATTTGTCCTTCCTGATATAAATGCGGCTAGCAAGAAAAAAAAACAAAACAAAAAAAAAAACCCCATTTGGTGGATTATCCGCACATCTGACAGGCTGGGAAGGAAGGTTAAAGGAACGGCTCTGTTGCCCGTCAAACGGAGTGACGGAACCTTCACAACGAGACACGGCCAATACCAAACGGAATCTCGGCCTTTCTTGGCTCTTATTGGTTTCCCATAGCTTATGGATTTATATAGCGCATGAAATCAAAGCGCTAGTAAAGTCTCATAGCATCAGTATATGCACCATATAAAGTTTGGGGTCACTCAGCTGTTTTCATGGAAAACAAGGAAATTTCTGGCTGTAACATAATTACAAAAGGGTTTTTAGCCGGGGGCTCTAATAACCTCACAAAACCAGTTTCTGGCGCACACAGCAGCCGATACTATATCCCCTTTAATATACACTTCAGAAATAGTCCCTATAATAAGAAAGATATGAGAAATAAGATTTATTTGTAAAGTTGCTCCATTGTTCCTTTTTTACCTTTTTTCTAACTTTAATTAGTAATGTTGCAGGATGTTGACTTGCTAAAAGGAGACAGGAAGATAATGTTTAAACATAGGTTATAAAGATCCCTAAATCATATATATATATATATATACCGTACAAAAGTTTGGGGTGATAAAGGGCCACTGGAACACAGGAGTGATGGGAGTGATAAAGGGCCATTGGAACACAGGAGTGATGGGAGTGATAAAGGGCCATTGGAACACAGGAATGATGGGAGTGATAAAGGGCCATTGGAACACAGGAGTAATGGGAGTGATAAAAGGCCGTTGGAACACAGGAGTGATGGGAGTGATAAAGGGCCACTGGAACACAGGAGTGATGGGAGTGATAAAGGGCCACTGGAACACAGGAGTGATGGGAGTGATAAAGGGCCATTGGAACACAGGAGTGATGGGAGTGATAAAGGACCATTGGAACACAGGAGTGATGGGAGTGATAAAGGGCCATTGGAACACAGGAGTGATGGGAGTGATAAAGGGCCATTGGAACCCAGGAGTGATGGGAGTGATAAAGGGCCATTGGAACACAGGAGTGATGGGAGTGATAAAGGGCCTCTGTACGCCTATGAAGAGATTCCATTAAAAATCAACCGTTTCCAGCTACAATTTCCGTCTCCCCGAGACATTCATAGGAAAACTAAGGTGAGTCGCTTCATTTTGTTTAGGAATTTGGAGTATGGCGGATACATAATCCTCTGAACCAGCGGCTTTATTAAAATAAACAAAACGTTGGACAGACGCGGAAACCCCGACCATCAGCGTATCTTTTCACCTGAGAAATGTCGGCTCTGTGTTTTTACAGAAGCTACAATAATGAGCTTGGTTATGAAGGCGATCGTCTTTTCACGGGTCATAATTAAAGATCTAAACTCGGATGTCGTACCTTGGCAGGTGCCCATCACTCCTGCGTTCCAATGGCCCTTTATCACTCCCATCACTCCTGTGTTCCTCTCATCACTCCTGCGTTCCAATGGCCCTTTAACACTCCCATCACTCCTTTGTTCCAATGGTCCTTTATCACTCTCATCACTCCTGTGTTCCAATGACCCTTTATCCCTCCCATCACTCCTGTGTTCCAATGGCTGAAAGAATTCTGTCATCAATTGTTAAATCCCCTCTGATATGAGCGGCGTAGATGCCCGCAGGCATTATGATCTGGGTACGATAGGTATAAATACATAAAAAAGAGGTCTCTGTCCCAAAGAGCTTACAGTCTTGTGTTAACTATGTTGGAAAAAACTAAAGGCAGGACTGTAGCAAAACCGGCTGGAACAGAGTTTTTTTTTTCATTCCTCGCTCTGACGCTGCCCTGGAAACGAAGGGTTAATATAATGTGAATTCACCTCCAATTAAACGCAGAGCCGCGTTTGTATATAAGCTGCAAGCGCCATAAATATCTCTGTCATTAGGGTTCAGCTTCTTCAGTCTGTGTAAACAGGTCGCAGCTGACAAGGAAATTAAAAGTCAGCATCTAAACCGTGGCAAAGCCAAGTAAATCATCGGCGATGCCAAGTCGCTCCCTGACTCACCCAGCCCCGAATTTCACGTCTTGTGCAGTGGATGTCCTGAATCTGGCGGACGAGGAGCCCCTTAGCCAGGAAGAAACAAACCCTTAAAGCTTTTACGACTTGGCTTTTCATTTCTCCTTTTCCGCCCTAATTATATCACCTGGATTCCTGTTTTTAGAGAAAACGTGAATCCGCCTTTCATCCGCCTGTCGCTTTTTAGTACCTTTTTGGCGTTGATAAAATAAATAAAAAATATAATCTCGGCAGCTTTTGGTTACATCTAAAAGGTCTACCCTATCACGTCCACTGATAAACGGAACAGCCTCCCAGCAGAAGTGGTAGAGGGTAATACAGTGAGGGGATTTAAACATGCGCAGGATAGACATACGGCTCCTGAATCTAAGACGAGACCAACGACTGATTAAGGTTTGAGTCTTTACAGCAGGAGAAACGGCCGACTAGACGGGGGCCGATCTGCCGGCAAATGCTATATCATCCCCTATGCATGATAGGAGTTGTCATCCAATATCAATTGGCTATTTTAAATAGCGTGTCTGTCTGATACCCATCGGGTCGCATGCCCTTTACCCCCCGGGACAGGTCTGCTTAATTGCCCATTTAAACTACGATTAACCCCCGACCTGAGCCAAAGTTCTAGCCAGAGCTGAAAGAGTTAAGGTTCCCAGCCGGTAACCGTGCCGAGCCGCTCGCCCCCCATCCCCCCATAATGGCGCACTGTTGTATATTTCTAGCAGAGCCGCACTTCGGAGTAATTAGCGGTTCAGCTGCACTAATTCCCTCTCCGCCGGCTCCAAGACAAACAGAGCGTGCCGGCCCTCGCCCCGTACCTGTCCGCGCGTTCGGGGCCACGGGCCGGGCCCTGCCAGGAATAACACCAGCAACAAAACGCTTCTTCAGGTTAACAGGCGAAGCGGGCGAGTCGGGGGCCGGCCGGGTCTCATCGCCGTTCCGGGACCCCCGAGGCTCGGATAACGGGGTTACTGGGTAAGGAGAAGGACCTAGCGAGGGACGCCGTATCGGGATTCCGTTTGGAAGATCCGAGATCTCTCCTCGTTAGAAAACCTAAGTTCACCTCTCTAGGGTTTGTTTGTTTTTTTAAGTATAAAAGCAAAAAAAAAAACTAAATAAAAAATAACAGCCGAGTTCACACTTAAAAATGATGTGACCTGTGCCGGGGCAGCTGTACAAACAGTCAGGTGGCACCGCGGCGTCGGGAATACAGCGCCCGCCTACTTGCCCCGGTTTGCGTCCGTCTGGGGCAAACGGCATCAAATGGACCCGTCCGGGCAAGACTTTAAAAAAAAGACACACACAAACGGTGATTGAAAAGCGGTGTAATCGCCATAGCAACTGACGGCCTGTTCTAGAATGGGAGCACTTTCTGCGCATGCACACAGGTATTCTCATTAGACCCCCTTGAGTTGCGTATAGCGCGCATGCACACCAGCGATCAGGGGGGTTTCAGCCAATGGGAGATTTGTATCTTTAATGGATCTTTAATGCCATTAAATAGCAAGAAGAAGCCAAAGCAGAACATTACTAGACCCTGCGTAACTTACCCTGAAGGGTTAACGCGCACCTGTATCCTCTATTTAATGACTCGGGGTGTTAAGTGCCCTGAAATAAACGTTCGGTTAAATTAAACTCCGGAGCCCTCGCCGCTGCTCTCAATGGCCGCCTTTTTAACCCATTTTTATGGAAATGGTCGTTTAGTTGCTTGTTATTTTTTTGTCGCTGTAAAAATAATGCGGTCACTTTATTGCCGCTACGGCCGCACCTGCTGGAAGTGTGATCGCAGTACTCCCGGAGGCGAGTGTTCGTCGGGAAAATCATCGCAGAGAGTGGTGGTGTGACTTTGAAGGGCCTATCAGAGGAGGTGGGAATGCATTTTCTGGTGGCCTGTCACGGACCTACCTGGTCTGGGGTCACGTCGGGGGGACTCTGGGTGGTTGCAGAAGACAACAATCTCACCGAAGAAGAGTGATTATTACTTATATACGCAAGAATTATGCCACTTACCTTTAGAAGAAGCTGCAGCTCCCTCTGTGGTCAAGTTTCTTGCCAATGATTGGCTGCATGAAGAAGCCAATCGAGTCAAGAAAGAGCTCCATTTGGAGTCAATGGGACAACGCGCATGGGGTCTCGTTTGACAATAAAGTGGATATGATGTCTGGACTGTCCCTTATAGGTAAGTGAATAGCAGAGGTACCGGTGAGGGACTCGGGGTAGGATAAGCTGCAGCACCGGGCAGACAGTCTGGACACCCTATATTTTTTTAGGGATAAAGCAGGAAAATCACTTTAAGGCCCCGAGGAACGTTCCTGTTTGTGTTTTTAGTAAATGCTGACGGGTAAAGAGATGTTCATTTAATAAAATTCCCCGCGGGAATCGATAGCACCGATAGGACAGCCGGGGGGGGTATTGGGGGGGTATTTTTTTTGGGGGGGGTTCCTGACATCTCCTTCTCATTATATTAGAAAGAAACCAGCCAGAAACAGGAAAACTCCGAAGGAATCGTTGCCAAGCGGCTCCCCCTCGGCCTCATTTACTGCGGCCTTGTGTAAGGGGCACCCCCCCCCCCGGGAGACGAGCCGGCGGCCTTGAGGCTTTCTGTGCGTTATTAGTAACTAATTATAAAGAATTCTGCGCTCTTCAAGAAGACTAATTGCTATTAAAAAATACAAAAAAAAACATTTATTATAATGACTCCATATTTACTGTATTAGAAATGTTAAGTTTGGTCCAGCGGGTTTGTTAACGGAATTCCCTGCTTTTAAGAGCAATAAGCATGCTTGGGAGTCTCCAGGTGAAGAGCGGCTTCTCTGGGTCTGTCTGTGGGATGTAGGGGCGGTTTTAGACACGCCCACTACCCACCCCAGTCCCGCCCCACTCCCATCCTGTTTTAAGCTAGCCCCACCCTTATCAATGGATAGCCCTGCCCCCTCACCTCCACCCAGACCTGGGACGTTCCCAGGTGCAGATAAATAACCTTTGGCGACGGGGGGACTTTTGTGTCACCCATTGTGATAAATTGCCTAGGAATTTAAGAATTATATTTAATCTTTAGGTGTGTTTCGCCCGTTTAGCTTCGGGGAGGACTCAGGTGGCCCTGGCCCCTTTGGCCCCCGGCCCACTGCACCATGGCCCCCCACTTAAGGAAACCCCTTCCAGTATAAACAGAAGTGACTCAGTGGGCTGCGCTGGGATAAATGTAGCCAGTTCCGAGCGCTTGGGATATTTATTTAAATTTCATTTGATGAAGTGAGCACTGCGGGCTATTTCTATGAAATCAAAATATATTAAAAAAAATAAAAACACAGGATTTACTGGCACTTATCCCCCGCGAAGGCGTCAGAGCGCACACTCGTCCCGCTGGATCGCTCACAATAAATTAAAGGAGAGGGGGGAAAAGCGTTGCAAACGGAGATTCGACCGAGGAGGAGGAGGAGGAGGAATTTGTTCGGGTGACTGAGGATATACGAGATCTTTAAATCTTGGGTGTCATTTTATGGTTTTGGGTTAAAGAATAAATAAATTTAGTGTTGTTATATTGTCATTATAAAGGCATATTATATATATCTTGGGTCTATTCACTTAGAAGTTAATCCTTACCTCGGCTGACCAGACTCCACTCCAGTCGCATGCCTTTGAGTTTGTGACGGTATACAAGGGCCTGCGACTTTACATTTTGGGAGTTACAGGCGAGGGCGTGTGAATTCACTGTGAATGTACATGCCCTCGCCTGTAACTTATAAAATCAGCCCCCCCTTTATATTTAATACAAAAACAAGGGGCTCCCAGGTCCCCTTTTTAACCAAAGGGGGGGGTAATTGCCCCTCTTCCCCCACCCAGTGCCCAATGAGCTGTGATTAAATAATTGAATAATCCTTGGGTGTTCATCTCTATATACATTAATGTGGCTTGCATGAGAGAAGCCATTGTTTAATTTGTAATACACGCACATTTTTAAAGAACTATACACCCCCCCCCCGATTATAAATTAAATCCACAATTTTAGAGATCAGTGTTTTCTTTCACCAAATCCTCTACGCTTTAAGCAGATGTAAAAGCAGCAGCGTTCCTCAGCTATTTCCTTATAAAATTGCTTTTGACAGCTACTGAGAAACGTAGATTTTAAATTTCCCGTGAAATGCCCTGAATTTAAATGATCAATGGATACGGCACTGTACGCGCTGAGCACATTTCGCAATACAGAGGAAAAGATGTTTAAATGCATTGAGGACACCTAATGCTTATCCCCATCACCTCCAGGTAATGAGCGCCCAGTAGGCAGTGGCCTGGAGGTCTACCAGCACAGGGTAATCTTTATCTTAAATTATATTCTGCCAACCATTGTACAGCGCCACGCTATATGTTGGAGCTCTGTGAACTAAGATTAATAGAGAAAGAGAGAATGCGAGCGCTCCTCATCGCATAGAAACATAGAATTTGCCAGCAGACCCGTCCGGCCCCCGTCTAGTCGCCCGTTTCTCCTGCAGTAAAGACTCAAACCTTAATCAGGCGATATATTCCCCTTTAATACAGCTGCGGCTGGTAACAGAAGTAGTGGGAAGGGTTTATAAACATTTAGGAACTAACAGTATACAAAAGGGATAGGAATAATAGTCCATGGGTGGAGGTGCAGCTGGACGTTACAAATAAACAGATGAAAAGGATACAGTTTTGGTTTTGTTTTTTTACAAAAAAAAAAACTTTTTAAGAAAGTCCAGTCTTCAAGATAAGAGACAATGACAATGAAGAGTAGTACTCTGCTGCCACCTGCTGGCAGTGACAGGAAACTGCATGCAAAACAAAAGTGATACTAAGTAACTAGTTTTATTGTGACATTTATCGTGACAGAGGCATACTTACCTTTGGTGCTGCCCTAGACCATGACGTCATATCCCAGCGCTCTGTGACTTACGCACGCGCAGCAACTTTATAAAGCAGTACATGGAGGCTGTGCCTTGTGACCGGCTCGCTGAGAGGGCAGATGGTTTTGCAGAGGGGTGAATGTTGCCTTCCCTCTGGAGCTGCCACCATCAGCCTTGGGTATAACTTCTCTCTCCTATTATATAATAATTCAAGATGTTGCTTTTTTTTTGAGTAGAGTAACTGTAACTCAAGAAGAAAAACTAAAGTAAATAGAATAATCTAATAATTAAAATGACATCACAGCGTCGGTACCTGTTTGTCTAGAATGGTGGGGGCATTTTGGCTAATTTATAGCCATCAAGGACAAACATGATATCTGTGAGAAGATACAGTAGCACATTTTATTATTTTATTTCAAATGAAGACAGCGTCACCTTAATGAACAGAATTCTCTTTTTTTCATGAGACAGATTATTTTCAACTGAATTAATTAAAAGAATGTTTTTTTTCATAGCACATTTCATTTAAAAACACAAACCATCATTTTTCTACAAACAAACGGGTAAATAGAGACCCTTTTCTACGCAAAGACTTATAATATACGCCAAATCTGCTGTTAATAACATTAAAATTGACAATCAGTTTAACACACATTAAGATGTACTGGTGCAGATGGAGAGGGTCTTGTCCTTTGAGCTTACAATCTATTTGTTCATTCCTTGATTACCTTTTCTTGAGCAAGAGATGGACAAGCAACAAAAAAAAAAGCATTTTTTAAAACCTTTTTGAATGGTGTTGCATCAGCTGGGATTTGTTCCGCGAGATATAAACAGAGCGCGTTGTTTACTTGGGATCCGATCTCTGCTCTAAACACACAAACACGGCTCTAGAATACAGAAGAGCAAACAGAGACATCCCGCCACGGCTAACGCATCGTCCACCAGCTCGAAATGTTCCTTATTATGTTTCATGTATTAAAACATGTCGTTGATCCAGGAGTGGAAAATCTCCTTCATCACTTTTAATACTTTAACAAACCACAAATATGCAATCGCCGAAGTTTTGATGTTTTCCGATGGGAGACCCCGTAAGGAAACATAGTATCCAGAACACGATGCTGTGAACGTTAACTCTTAACGTGTAAAGCATTTTTCTTGGATCATACGT
This sequence comes from Spea bombifrons, assembly GCF_027358695.1. Classification (NCBI taxonomy): domain Eukaryota; kingdom Metazoa; phylum Chordata; class Amphibia; order Anura; family Pelobatidae; genus Spea; species Spea bombifrons. The sequence continues at coordinate 4,337,152 of NC_071098.1, forward strand.
TACGGCAATGCTCAAACACCACACTCAGCTGATGCTTTATGGCAATGCTAGTGAAGTCAGTTCCCTCCATAGACTTTCATTAGTCAGAGAGTCCGACTGGGTCGCTAAGACTGAGCCTTTCTGTTGTTTACCGCATGCCAGTATGATAAGGAGATAGTGTGTTTGTTTACTGCATTGGACTAAGATCGGGGTACAGCTGAACACGTCTCCTAGCTGGGGTCAGGCAAAGGGGCAAATGTAAATGGGGGTATTCTGCAGATTGTATTTGTAATGGGGCCACAAAGAAATATAAAGAGACCTCTCAGCTATTATCCTTATCAAAGTGCATATAATGGCTGTACGGAGCAGTAAGTCGTTAAGGTCAAAACAGAGAAAATCTATCATCTCTGAATTTTCACGTTAGATTTCAGGGTTTTCCTCCATGTATCGGCAAACAAGATGGACCAGAATTGTGTTTTGGTTTTTTCTTCTACAGAAGAAACAGACGGCTTCCAGATGACAGCTGACGGTGGTTCAGAGCTGGGGGATGCCTTACGGGCGAATAAACTCCTGCCAAGAACCTTGAATTAAGTAAAAGAAATTTATTACAACATAACATGCTCGTGTTTTATATTCATCCGACAGACGCAGATGTCCCGGAGCTCGCGCGGCTGTTTAGATAGTCCAATCAGTTCTTCAAAGTTGTCGTCGTGTTTATAAGAGGGTCTGATAATTTTTCCAGTAATATTTACTTTTATCAGACAATGCGGATAGTACGGTACGGACCTGATTATAAAACTTTTTTCACAATTAAAGGTACGGCTTATAACCGGAGCCATATATATATACACCGGTATTATATATACATTATAAACGATTACTTCCTACATCTCACAATACAATATAAGCAAAGGCCGCCTAATGATCGCCAGTCATATTCCTCTAAGGCACGCCCCACTCCCCGCCCACTTCCTCATCAGCAAAAGCGTTGAGTCTCGCGGTGTCAGCAGGATCACCCCCTGACTTCAGCAGGACCGCCCACTGACTTCAGCAGGACCGCCCACTGACTTCAGCAGGACCGTCCACTGACTTCAGCAGGACCGCCCACTGACTTCAGCAGGACCGCCCACTGACTTCAGCAGGACCGTCCACTGACTTCAGCAGGACCGTCCACTGACTTCAGCAGGACCGCCCACTGACTTCAGCAGGACCGTCCACTGACTTCAGCAGGACCGTCCACTGACTTCAGCAGGACCGCCCACTGACTTCAGCAGGACCGTCCACTGACTTCAGCAGGACCGTCCACTGACTTCAGCAGGACCGACCACCGACATCAGCGAGACTGCCAACTGTCAGCTCCAGCGCCGGCTCGGTGAACGCTGCAGGCAGGGGTGTGTTGAGACCCCCGTGCGCACGTGCGGAAAGCGCTCCCATTGATCACAATGGAAGCGCTTTCCTGACACTGCTTCAATCAGCCAATCAGGAGCGAGAACCAGCAGACCACAGAGGAGACGAGAATCTGCAGCTCCAGAGCTTCTATTTCTAAGGTAAGCGATATTTTTAAGAATAAATATTAAAGTATTCATAGATAGTGAGTAATAGTAACAGTTTATAATATAAATACACTTTATTAATCAATAATAATTGGATGTCCCAGATAAACTATGGATATGGATTTACCTTTTTCCCCCCCAGAAGCGGATTCCTTTTTCACTCGAGTTCCCACCCAGAAACCACACAGCGCCCGACTTGGACGAGTTCCGTACAGTGAAAGCGTCGACACAATTCCGGTATTATTTTTAAAGCCTCGGAATCCTTCGAAAATGAAAGATTTCACTGGAAAAACTTTGAGAAAGCCTCGTCTAAACGGCGCGCCTGCAGCGGAGAGCGGACTCCACGAGACGCCTGAATAATGCATGAGTTCTTTAGTTCATGGAGTGCATTTGGAAATCGCTTGGCTTCAGTGTTTCTGGCAGCGCCGTGTTACTGAACCAGGTTTTCTCAGCCATTTAAAAATATCGTGCAGGATGAAACGGACCAGGAGGGGGTTTTAATCATTTACCAGGAATTTTACCTTAGTTTTAACCGTTTGGATATAATTACTTTTATAATGTTTCCAGGCAGCTGCATATCAGCCATTTGTATGATTCTCGCTCTGTTATCTGAGCCCCGATCTACTAAACACCCCGACTCCTTATCATACTGCCTGTGGGGAACAACAGAATGACTCGGTCTAAATCACCCAGTCGGACTCTGACTGATGAAACTCTAAGGAGGAACGGACTTCCTTAGCATTGCCATAAAGCATCAGCTCATTGTGGTGGTTGAGTAGGAAAAGTCACCCAAAATATCACATGACTGACAGCAACAAATTAGGTAAAACCTGGTTTTTGTCACCGACCGACATTACTGTATACAGCGCTGGGGGTTATATTACTGTATACAGCGCGGGGGGTTATATTACTGTATACAGCGCTGGGGGTTATATTACTGTATACAGCGCTGGGGGTTATATTACTGTATACAGCGCTGGGGGTTATATTACTGTATACAGCGCTGGGGGGGGTAATTACTGTATACAGTGCTGGGGTTTCTTGTCTCTATGGCAACAACCTTTCGAAACTTTAACTGCATTTGTGTCACCTGACAATTAGTGTTAGTGGAAGAAATGATGAATAAGACACAAAAATATGCAATTAAAGAATCGTTTCTGGAAATGTTTGGTTATTTAACAGCACAAGGAAGTTATAAAAGCGTTCAATTCAGCAGAGTAAGTGGAACTGCACCTTTAAACCAAACGACTCCAAACAATTATACCGAATAAAACAAAAACAACTGAATAATAAATAAATGAATGTAATAAATCAGTTCGGGTTGATTATAAGGCTGTGAAGGCGTCCGTTTTTATTTAATATGTCTGAATCTGCCCTGAGTGGAGCGACATCACAGAGTCGGGAATTGTTGCCACAGAAAGAGTAAACGTTCCGGCTGTGAGTGCTGGGAGCAGTCACACACCCGATCATTCAGTAGTTGCTGTCTGTTCATGGCGAGTAACACTAACCGGCTCTCAGAGCCCAGAAGCGGAATGAGACGGATTGTGATGTCTGAAATCCCAGCCGCTGATAGGAAATGGTTTCTCCCCGGATGGAAAATAGAAGCCGAATATTCCAACAAAGTGCTGATCGGGAACTGGGCCGAGGAACGGCAAGAGGTGCGACCCCTTCCAGATACCCTTCGGGTCTTTAAACGGTGCAGCCGGTTCCCCCCGGGCCCTTAAAACAGGGACGCCGCCTCCCGGGCCGAGTGAAGGGCCACGAGGTCTCACGATAACTCTTAACCCGCTGCTGAGTTTATGCGCAACAATAAATGTTTTCTGTAGGAATTTGGGAAATTCAGGTTTTCTGGCCCAGTAGCCATGGTGATGGGTAACAAACAAACCGCCCCCTGGGGACAAGTAGCTTTTATTTATACGGCGCCAACAATTCCCGCAGCGCTTCCTACAGTCCCTACATACTGACGGATCCGGCGTCCATCATAACGTTATTTACTTTTGTCTTTTTTTCCAGTTTAAGAGAGGCTCGGATTCCTCGAGGGCCAGCTGTTATGGAAAGGACTTCGTCTCGTTCCCGATGGACGGTTCCAGCGCGATGCTGGGGAGGGCGATTACCAAGAAAATGCAGGTGACCCGGCGATAAATAACTCCATTCTAACCCACTGGCCCCCAAACTTACTGTTATTACCGATCTGATGTAGGGGGGGGTTATTATCGAGCAACTGCCCTGCGAACAACTGTTCATTGGGACAAAAACGGGTCTTGACAACCCCCCAGATTTACCGTTACAATTTTTGGGACTGCCCCTCCCCCCATGGCTTCACCATCACCATTTGGGGGCCACTATCATGAAGCTGATGACAATCTGTGTTCTTGTATTACAGGGTCTGCCAAAGAAACATCTGACAACCCATCATGGAGTCCCCGACTCGAAATACTTGGTGTCTTTATACGACGACGATTACATAAGACACGGAAATTCGCTTTTGCCTCCGATTCGGACTTATAATAAACACCGATTAATTTGGGTTCCAGAGCGCTCCAGCAATCCTACTGCAGGTAAGACGGCTGTTATCTATATCGTGTCAATCAGAGGCCTTCCGATTCTTAATAACCCCTCGTAGGGGTCGGTGTCGCTCCCCAACGATGGGTTTCAGAGCAATTTCCATAAGAAGACATCAGCACCGCGGCGTTGGATTTGTGATCGCGCTAAAATATTCTGTTCTTGTTAACGCTATCGCTGCCGGTTATGCTACGTGGTAACGTATTTATTGAAACGTTTCTATTTCAGAGCCTCCCACCAACTATGGTCTGAAGAAGGTGAAAGAAATGCAATGGAGAGAAAGTTCCTCCAAAGACGTGAGAAGCGTTTATTCCACTTCTTACAAGAATCTGCCGCCTTCTGCCTTTGCGGCCGCCCGCTATGGAGTGGCCCCCCGCGCTCTGTCCAGTAATATGAACCAAAATAACAACGTCAACAAGAGCTTACAGCTCAGGAACCAGAGACCTCTTCAGGTTCCCGACTATCCAGCGGGGAGAACCAAGCGCAGCACCGTGACCAAGTTACCTCCTCTGCGTCAGAAACCACTGACCGCCGCGGAATAAACGACCCCAAGGCTTTGGGGGATAAACTTGTGTTTTGTTAGTTTAAGAAACATAATAAACTGATCTGATTCAGATCCGCTGGTCATGTCTGCTTATTATCACATTTTCCCCCTGAAACTGACTTTTTAAAATTTTTTATAATAAATTATTAATTTTATCAGTTTATTTGTTAAAAGGTTTTGCTTTGTGGCTGCTGAAAAAAGGTCCTTTGTCTCTCGTTTCTAATTATGGTAAAAACGATCACATTTGCAGAAAATTCGGTTAATATTAATAATAATCTGTATCTTTTTAAATAAAACGAGGCCATCTGAATATTATTTTATATTATTATATATTATGTTATTATTTCCACTGTCTGGTGTCGCGTCCGGCTGTGAAAAGGTTAAATATCAGTTTCAGGGGTTTTTTTTTATTTTTTTAAAAAACTTTATATCCTTAAATCCCCTTTTTCTCCCAAAATAGCTGTCCTTTGAACTTATTTATGGTATTTCCTTCATTAAGCCGCTAACGCTTTCAATATGCGGCAGCGATGGGTCTTTTTGTGCCCTCGTCGCTGCGAACAGAACATCTTTTTCTGCTATGTTAGGTTACAAAAGGCCTTTCGTGGCTTTAAACGCCTGTATCTATGGGAGAAGAATTATCCAGGGCTGCTCTGTACATTCGGGCAGGACTGGGGACACAGAACAAGTCCCTACATGTGCTTTCTGATGAGTCATTAACATGCGGTACGGTGGAAAGCCCACCAGAAGCCCCCCAGAGACACGGTCTGCTTATCAGATGCATTTATACTTCAATACGCAAGCTAAGGAACAATGGGGAAATCGCTACATTGTTACCAACTGATCCCCATTCGGCCCCCAATGACGTTTAACCCCTCGGTAACCGGCGGAGATGGAATCGTATCTTGCTAATCATCTATTCCCGATCTGCACGCGAATGGAGATTTTTTCCCTTTACCCCTTCGCTTTAGTTCTGGTTCATATTATGGAGCTTTTGAACTTTTCTGCATCTTCCTGATTATTCCTTAATAAATCTGTTCCCTATTTTCACGGGGGGGTGAACCCCCCCTCTTCCCATTTAAATAAGTATGATATCAATAGGATTTAAAAAAGAAAAATGTTCAAAAGTTAAACCCGTTATATTTGGTTTGAGGGCCGAACATGAAAGGCGTCCTGACTGAGAGGTTTTAGGAAGGCCGGGATCTCGCCATATGGGACCGATCCATAGAATAGTAACTGAGGAGAAACTGGGGGGGTCTCACGATGTGGGGCTTCCCCAGGCAAGGAGGGTAGGAGCCCCAAGACTTTGAGGAAGAAATGGTTAAAATTGCTGGTTTTCAATACAAACGACTGAATTTTGGTAGTTTTGCTTCTAGTTCTCTCTCTCAAGAAAGCAGGTCTGGCTTCCGTTATCCGCCGGGCACCACCGTGATATTATTGAGGATCGTCATGCCCCCAGCCATCTTTGCTTGCATACTGCCTGAGTAACTAGGGCATTTTCCAAGATAGCCAGCACATAAGCCCCCAGAAAATTCAGGGATGTTGGCAGCTATTGGACAACTGGGTAAGGAGGTGTACAAGGCCGGTGAGTTGGTAAATAAGAGAAGTAAACTATAATGCGGGCGTCCAGATGAATATTCCAGCACCTGGAATGTATTATCCCCGGAAGAATAAATCCCATGTGTACTATTCTCCTCGGGATGCCGTGTATAACATATACACGCAGCTATTTTATACATATTTATTCTGATTTTATAATACGTTTTCCTTAAATTCTCTTTTTGACTTTTAATTACACTTTTAATTACACTTTGCTATAAATTCTTTATTTTCTGGTATAATTTTTTTATAATAATGGAAAAACTCATTGTGGCTTATTTAATTTTTTTTTTTCTCATTTGCTGCCGGGGAGTGGGGGGGTCATAAAGCAATTTCCTACCTTATTCTGCAAATACAATCTCCCAACGGATTCAGGAGTTTCAAAAAAAAAAAAAAAAAAAGGAAAGAAAGAAAGAAAGAAAAAAAACCCCTGTAAATTATATGTATATTTTGCATGTAGTTTAACCTTTTAAATGCCATCTCTTTACAGGCCAGCACCACTCTACTGTAACCAGTTTCCTTGAATTATTAACCAGCAGTGCCTGAAAACTTACGAGCCGGGTGCTCGATACCTAATATATCGGCTCATCTTAGTCTGTCAGTTCTAGTAGGGACTGTAAGAAGTGCTGCAGGACTGTTGGTGCTATATAAATAAATGATAATAAATAACGTGTTTTTAATATGTTGCTAGCAGCTTGTGCTTCTGATGGATATTTTTGCTGCCCTATTTTGTTGGATTGGGTTTTATTGCCTTCAGTAATAGACAAGCAACTAAAACCCAGCAATCATATGTGAAACGTTTAAAAAGCCCCATAATAAACAAATCAATCACATTTCATAGGTATGTAAACACTGCCCCCTGCTGTTCCCCTTGGGTTAAGCTGATGATCCTGAGCACGGCAATATGCAGCTCCCACCTTGTTTGTCTAAGGAGGGCCACATCTTCTCGAAACACCCCAAGACCTCTCATATTCATTAATGACACTAATTACATGAAACGATACAACAGACGTCCAGCGCGACATCTGTCCCCTGCCTGTCACCGGTAAGGGATGTCTATGTGGGTTCTGTAAAAATAAGTGAAATTGACCCAAAATTTGAGACATCTCTCCAGGCTCCGGTCCATTTCTGATTATTGGACCTCTCCATTGGTTGCTATAGCGACAGGACTATTTGTCAAACTTTGCACCGGAATCTGTTTCATAAAATGATTAATGAATGGGTTTCATTGTTAAACTTTGTAAATCCAACAGCACCCTCTAGTGGTGGATTCTCAATACAACAGGCTAGAATAATTACAAACTGTAACAATGTAACAGTGACCTTCTACAGATTGTCAATACTGCCCCATTCCTGAAAATCATTTACCATCTCAGCCGGGTATCCGGTCCGTAGATTTATTAAAACATACTCACTGCAATATCTATATAAAACCTAAACAAACCCCCTAATATTTCTGATTTAATGTAATGAAAGCCAACTATTCAAAATAAAATGGGGTTTAAAAAAAACCAAACATTTAGTGAATTTGCCATTTTGATGGTTGATCTATTTAAGTAGCAGCAAACCCAAAAAGATCCAAAAGCAGGGAATTTGCCTAAAATAAATGTAAAAGATAAACAGAACTTAAATAAGAATAGGTCAGGCCTTAACTAAATACACAAAAGCTTAAAAAGATAAATATAAAGTACTTTATATTATGGAGAATACATTTTTCTACATTTCCAATATATTAATATTCCTTTAAAATATAAATATATATCAAAAGAAAATGGTAATAAAAAGAAACAGGTAGGCAGGTGTGTGAAGGTATTTTATGTTTAATACATCTGAAAAGTATGCATATACAAAGATTTGAAACATGAAAAAGCATTGGTTCAATACTAATGAGTCTACAAGTTATTCATTTGGGAAGATGGAATATATTCCCTACCTATTAAAAAATAATTCTGGGGAATAAACCGTGTGGTTTTTTTGGTAAAATCCTTATTAACACTGGCGTCTACATTTTTATACATTATCTTTGAAACAGGAATTCCACGTCGGGCTTCCTCGGGTAACGTTTGCATGCAAAATGTACAGAAATGGGAATTGGCTGGTCCCTCAAAATATCAAACTAAACAAAAAATAATAATAAAAACCACTCCCCTCCTTACAAAACAATAAATCAGGCGCATCTATTTAACCAAAGGTCTGAAGCGATTATTAGTTATATTTGTTAAAAAAAAAAAAAAATCAATTTCTGGAATCCCCGGAGACGCAAGTCTAACTAGCCTAGGTGAACCTCGCCAAGATATCGTCAGATGAAGGGGCTTCCAATGCTTCTTACTGCCTCCAGCAGAGCAGGGGTTAAACTGTACGGATATCAGCTCAGTGCTAAGAAAATTGCCCCCTTTCTGCCGGAAGGGTCTTGGGAAACGGAGCTTCGGAACGGCCCAGACGTCGGGTAAGGAAGCAAGACAACGGATCTTTGGAGTCTACTTGGCCAACGCCAACCGGTCATTGAGTGAAGACTCCCGGAATTTATTAAGCGTGACTCTAAAACCTCAACTTCCGGGCCGGAGCGTCACTCACGTCTGCGTAACGCCCGCCGCCGAGCTCGCACAAGTTGGGCTGGTAAGTTGGATGTCTCGGATTAGTCTGTTAACCTATAAAGCACGCCTCGCTCTTAATATAAGACATTAGAAACAGTAAATAAACAATAAAAATAAAAAACACCTAGTAACAACGAACGCGTGTTGGCCGTTTCCTCGAGATCGTTCTTCTAATCTCAGTACTTAATTTATTGTTTCTGTGTATTCCCCAAACACGCTCCAGTTTTTTTTCTTTTTTTTTAGGGGGGGTGGGGTAATAGATGTGGGGGGGGAGTAGGGGGGGATTAAGAGTTTGTTTCATCTTTAGTTTGATTTAAACATTTGATTTTTTTTTTATTTTGATGCCGACACCAGCTTTGCAGAAGGGAGACCGTAGACGGATGTTCATAGCAGCACGCATTTGCGCTTCTTCTTAGGCTCGGGGGGCTCCAAGGCAGCCAATATCGCCTCGTCAAATACATTCTTTAGGCCTTTCTGAAAAGGGTTAAACAGAGAGAAATGGGCGGTCTCATCTTAAGAAATTAAGGCAAAAAAAAATAAGTTTAGATTCTAAGCAAAAACAATACAAAATAAATAAAATAAGAAATTTCTGCACCTTTATAGAAGATATTAAAGGAAGCACCGCTGCGGAAGCCGATTACCCGCGGACGCCGTTTCAGAGCCAACTAGCGCTTTAAGATTTTTTAGTTTTTTTATTATTTTTTTTTTCTTTATAATGCAATTGAATACTTGAGGCCACGAGAAAAAGATATTTAAACCAAAATATATAAAAACACACAGAAGGACACTGTCCAAAAGAAGGGCTCCAAAAGACCGCGAGAACGCAGGGCAGCGCTGTTAGAAAATACTGGGGGGGGGCAGTTGGTTCTTCGTTAATAAAGTCCTCTTTGGTTGAAATCAGTTCATTTTTGGAGCTTCCTTTTGAGCGAGTCCTTAATTTTTAGTTTTCAGAGTAAAAAATAAATAAATAAATCTGCGCATGGATACAGACGGCAACTCGAAATAAAACCAGTACTAAACACCACCAATACATTTGAAAGCAGGCATTTATGTTACTCCGGTTACAGGGTTTCCATACAATTCAAAAAATATATAAAAAAAAAAACGAACCCAATCCCCCCTCCCTGCGCAGTCCGTGACGATAAATTAATACATTTACTACAGAAAAGGAACAGAAAGGAAGAAGAGAAGTTCCGGATCAATCGTCTGCGATGACAAAACACGGTTTAGAAAACACGGGTGCGTTTGGGTTTCCCATCGTACTACAATGCAAGAACGCTACTAGTACTACCACTACTACAAAGCTCAGCCAAGCAAAAGCAAAACAAAAAAGGAAAAAAGCAAACCCGATCTCCTTCGGAACGTCACAAATAAACATTCACGTTATAGACGAGTAAAAGAAAGGTCTTTGCGCTGGAGAAGCCCCTAACGGCGTCCGGTTTAAAGTCCTCCGCTGGGCAGGACGCCAGAAAGTGGGATTTCTACCCCGAGAACCACCTTCACCCGCTAACCGCGTAATCCGGCCCAAGGTTTAAGGCCGTTAAAGAGTTTGGCGACCCAAAAATAAAATAAAAACACGATTAAGAGTCCAATTATTTTTAAGCTTAGTGGGAAGCCAATACAGGTCATATCCGGGGTCTCGTTTAAGGAAAGACGCACAGGTTTTGCCAACATACTTGTTTTATTAGGTTTTTGTAATTTATTTAATGTTTCGCTACAAGTGGTGGGACAGCGGAAGCAGCATCGAGAGAGAGAGAGAGAGAGAGAGAGAGAGAGAGCGCAGCTTAGAATAAACAGCACTTCCGTTTGGGCTGAGTTTCCGGAGGCTCGAGGGCCGCTAGGATAGCCTCATCAAACACATTCTTCAGACCTCTCTACAAGACAGAGGGGAGGAAAGAGAAGAGCAGCCAGGTTAGAGTATTAGAGAGAAACGAACAGCAGATTTATTAAAAAGAAAAAGAAAGCCGGAACCGCGGGAGCCGCGCGGCGGAGGAAAGCAACATGCGCCGGTTAGTAGGATCACAGACAAAGCAGCAGGCAGAGCGCTAAGCAAAGGGCGTAGAACGAGACTTTGCACTTGGTAGACCCCCTCTCATTTTGGAAGTCATCGTTTTTTTTTTTAATTTTATTTATTTTTTAGTGCTCAACAGGGACCTGGATATTGGTTTTTCTTTTCACCCGGAGCAGGCGCTGCCGGCAGTGTACCCAGCCGTGCCCTTTTAACTTGTAAAATAGCTAATCTTGCCAATCAAGTGTGTTTTTTTTGGAAAGAAAAAGGAATTGGTGTAAAATAAATAAATACAAATAAAGCCTTTAGAAAGAAAGAAAAAAAAAATTCTAGCAGAAGGTCTATCCAAGTATTAAGTCAAATTCTAACGGGATGAACGACCACCGAAGGCACTTTTGAAAGGTAGTACCGAGCGCCCCCCCCCCCCGCGTTCCGTAGCGTTTTCGGCGCACGGCAAACATACGATGGAAAAGTAAAGAAACCTGGAAAATCCGGGGATCGTATCGAGAAGGACTGGCGGCAAAGTTCTGAACATGGAGCAATCGGCTGGACGTTCCGTGGCAACCGCTCCACGTTTGTAACTCTGCCCCAGAAAGGTAAATACATTTCTATCTATAAACTGGAATTAAACCATAAAAATCTACTGATTTCACTCCATTCACGAACCGAGACTCGCACCCGAGGAACGCCAGGCATAGTTTTAATTCTTTTAACTCTTTGACCCTTTCTTTCACGGCCATCATCGTCATGTGGGTCGGATGACGCAATAGTAATAAAAATAATAATAAAGCACACGTTACGGACATTGGTGGCGCCAAACACTACGTGTTCCACGCGCTTCGACGTCCAAAGCAGCCTTTCCCAGGGCATGGAGGATTTGAAACAGAAAGCGTCGATGAAACGCCAATGATCCGCGATTACGTTTGGAAGAAGTGATTTAGAGAAGAAAACTCCGACGTAGCTAAAAACGTTACATAAAAAATGTCCATAAACCTGAATACCCCCCCGATACACAGACGGAGAGAACGCGTTACCCTGCAAATTGTGAAATGTGGATAAATAAAACGTTTATTAAGAGTTAAATAGCCGTTTGCAGAAGCAGATTTTCCAGCGCATGCAGTTAACAGAAATTTGGGAAGAAAAAGCATAAAATAAAAAATGAGAGTAAAATATCAAGGACTCGAGATAAAATTATAATAAAGGGAAAAAAAATGCCATTAATAAAAATAAAGCAACCGAATACAGAGAACTCCTCAGAAAACGGCCAATTCAGCCTCACGCGAGTCATTTTACGACTGAAAATACGCTGGAGGGTTTGGGGCAATTTCAGCGCCGGCGGAGGATCGCGAGAACGACTCGGGCCGTGTGTGATGTCACGTAACTGTGTTTCGATGACATCACAGCAGCTGCAAATCAGGAGGTTTACACACAGAGATGGGAACTGCCAAAAAGTAGCAAGAAGTTCTGTCTAAAGATAATCAGAGAGTGGAGAGCAAAGAGAGATGGGTCTATTCACTAAAGAGAGAGTTTAAACTCACTTCACTATTCAATGCGAGGGGTCTGTATAAGGAATAATAATATTTTACATACAGAAGCCGTTTTGGAGGTCGGACCTTCATAAAGTATAGGAAAGTGAAGAAGCTGAAACAATAATCTCCCTTTAGTGAATAAACCCCACAGACAATCTCACCAAAGACAAAGCACGACACAAAGATCCATCAGACAATGAGAGAGAGACGGAGGAACACGGACGGCTCGGTGTGATAGGATTCAGCTTTACAACCCAAAAAAGTGATGCCATCAAAAAGTGCAGCTCATGACAGGATCGTCTTATCCCAAAAAAGCTGTTATTTTCACCAAAAGCACACACATTATCTTAAGCATTCAATTCTTTCACAACGGAACCTGCCTTCATTCTAATCGGTTTGGTATAATAGATTTATGGTATAATATATACAAATTGGGTTTCTGTCCTGTGTACCGAGGCTCTGACCCCCGGCATCCGTCACCAGATTTTTGGGGAGATCCGGGCCACGTGCTATAAAACCGCTACTTATGGGGGGCTAGCGGCACATAGTACCCTCAGTACAGAGGGGGCATCTCCCCTTTCTGTGACATTCTGCAAATAAAAGCTATAGAAGGTTCAAGAGGTACAGGGGGAAAAAAGTTAGATTAAGGGATATCATTCTTACCAGGCCATAGGGACAAAAAAATAAATGAAATTATATATATATATCTCTAGTTAGTTATATATCAATCATTCTGGGTGTAAAATAAAAGCGCAGTCTTATCTGCAGCAAACGCCATAAACAGGTTGAGTCTCCGTTATACTGAAGGGGGACAGAAAAGAGGCTTCTGACTTCATGCGATTCTTGCCCCGTCTCCTCTTGGGCTCCTCCTGCTGTCCGCTCCGTCGTTCACGCTTCTCCCCTCCGTCCCACAGCAGTTCCGATCCGTCGCTCAGGTTTCCCCAAAGCGTTTCCGCTCCCTTTTACGGACAACGACCCGGAAGCGCTTCAAGACAGCAGAGGGGAAGCCAGAACAACGGAGCGGACAGAGGCGAAGAATTTCGGATGGGGATACGCAACCTGTACGATCGCTCAACGCAAAGCCAGGAGTTGGCATGTTCCTGACCGACTCATTTCATCAAACCCCATGAGACCCCGGACGCGAGCGCTCTGCACACAGACACTTCAGTGACGGCGCAATTCCTTTTCCCAAAGCGAGTGGATTTTTCCAGCGGTGTACAGAAGAAAGCAGAAATCCATTTCTTTATAAATAAAATACGTATCGATTTATCTTCTGGGAGACAAACAGATTTCATCGGACTCCACGAACGCAGCCGACGGCACGTGAAGGTGAAACGTTCCCCGAGGCATCGCTCTCTCTTACCTGCGTGAGTGCAGAACACTCCACGTACTTCACCGCCTTCAGGTCCCGGGCCAGCTTCTCCGCCGTCTCTGGAGTGATGGGCTTCTGTTTGTTTTTTGCAAGCTTCTCGATCGTCGAAGGGTCATCTCTTAAGTCGATCTGGGTCCCGACGAGCAAGAAAGGGGTCTTGGGACAGTGGTGGGTGATTTCCGGTACCCACTGAAAGAGAAGCGTGACAAATGAACGTCCCCTCTCGGCAGGCTGGAAAAACCGCTAAGACGCATCGGGCTAAAGGGGGGGGGGCGATAACGTACCTTTTCTTTCACATTTTCAAACGAAGATGGAGAGACCACCGAGAAGCAGACGAGAAACACATCTGTCTGGGGGTAGCTGAGGGGTCTTAGTCTATCGTAATCTTCCTGCCCTGTGGAAATAACACAAACAACAACATTTAAAACGGGCTGTCTCTCTAAATCCTGCAGGACCCCCCACCAGCAAAACAGACTGCATCAAATTTAAAGAGACCGCTCAGCTGTCTTATGCATTAAAGTACGATGGCTGGAGTGTCATCAGCAAGCACGTACCCGCGGTATCAAATAATCCTAGAGTATACGGCTCCCCGCCGATCATAACCGTTACGGCATAGTTATCAAATACCTGTAATAGAGGAAAGAGCAGAAATAAGTTAGTTGAGCAAATACGAGACTGTCCATTTTACATAAAACCGGCCCAAAACGCGTATAGAGAACACTACTGTATAGAGAACGCTACTGTATAGAGAACGCTACTGTATAGAGAACACTACTGTATAGACAAACCGGCCACAGAGGCAGAAGCTGCATTATGAATGAGATCGTTGTAACGCGCATGTACAACTAGAGTAACAGAATAAAATATGAGTAAATAAAGAAAAAGGGCAATGCGAGGAAGCCGGGTTTAACTCTTTACACAGATTCCTTTATGGTGATGTCACCGCGTGTCGCCGGCGAAACGCATAACCTGGAGACAATGCATGGCCCGGGGTTATTTACTATAAACATTAGTGAATCACTGAAAGTGAAATATAGAGTAGTACAGCAGAGGGGCCGAATGGGGCCGATCAGCCGGCATATTCTATGTTTCTACGTAAACGTTAAACCGTTGGGCTGGGAGTAAGTTAACGCGGGTCACAGACGCCCAGCAGCTGATCCCGCAGGGGCACTCACCGTGGGCACGTACTCCGAAGGGAATTTGTTTGTTGTGTAAGAGATTAAGAGGCAGGTTTTACCAACGGCTCCATCACCAACGACCACGCACTTAATCGTCTGCATGGCTGCTAATTACTCGATGTCGGCAAAGCTCGTTTAATGCAGACCTGAAAACGCAAACAGAAAGGATTTAGGAAATAAAATCATTTTTTGTCATTGCAGAATAAAAACAGCGAACAGAGAGGAGGCGCAAATACACCGAATATATTCACGAGCAACACATAGCGTATACGGTCATACAACACCGTCCAAAAGCTTAGAAAAGTTAGAAATGTCCTTGTTTGTGAAAGAAAAGTACATTTTATTCATTAAAATAACATGTAGCTGGAAACAGCTGTGTCCCAATGGCCCTTTATCACTCCCATCCCTCCTGGGTTCCAATGGCCCTTTATCACTCCCATCACTCCTGTGTCCCAATGGCCCTTTATCACTCCCATCACTCCTGGGTTCCAATGGCCCTTTATCACTCCCATCACTCCTGAGTTCCAATGGCCCTTTATCACTCCCATCACTCCTGGGTTCCAATGGCCCTTTATCACTCCCATCACTCCTGTGTTCCAATGGCCCTTTATCACTCCCATCACTACTGAGTTCCAATGGCCCTTTATCACTCCCATCACTCCTGTGTTCTAATGGCCCTTTATCACTCCCATCACTCCTGTGTCCCAATGGCCCTTTATCACTCCCATCACTCCTGTGTTCCAATGGCCCTTTATCACTCCCATCACTCCTGTGTCCCAATGGCCCTTTATCACTCCCATCCCTCCTGGGTTCCAATGGCCCTTTATCACTCCCATCACTCCTGTGTCCCAATGGCCCTTTATCACTCCCATCCCTCCTGGGTTCCAATGGCCCTTTATCACTCCCATCACTCCTGAGTTCCAATGGCCCTTTATCACTCCCATCACTCCTGTGTTCCAATGGCCCTTTATCACTCCCATCCCTCCTGGGTTCCAATGGCCCTTTATCACTCCCATCACTCCTGTGTTCCAATGGCCCTTTATCACTCCCATCACTACTGAGTTCCAATGGCCCTTTATCACTCCCATCACTCCTGTGTTCTAATGGCCCTTTATCACTCCCATCACTCCTGTGTCCCAATGGCCCTTTATCACTCCCATCACTCCTGTGTTCCAATGGCCCTTTATCACTCCCATCACTCCTGTGTCCCAATGGCCCTTTATCACTCCCATCACTCCTGTGTTCCAATGGCACGTTGTGTTCGTTAATCCAAGTTTACGTTTAAAAGGATAATTGATGGTTAGAAACCGTTTTGTGATTATGTTACAGCCGGAAACGTCCTCGTTTTTTCCGCGAGTTGAAACATTCCTCGCTGTCGGGACGTTCTGGGGCAGGGACAGCCGCGTAAGAATGTGTGACATTCAAGGTGTAAGTCTCCGGCTTGTGTCATCTACCAACTCAAATATTTGGACTTTACCAAGGCAAACAGAGAATGTCACGTCGTAACGTTTAACCCCTTCCCGCTTAGGGGGAAAAAAAATGTATATTAAAAATGGGCAAAAATAAAAATAAATGATCCAATGCAGGGGTCTCATGCGCAGATTACCTGCACTGCTGAGGGTTTGACGTCGTATGTAAAATTCAGTAGAGGTTGTAACTTCTGGGACGGTACCTGCAGTGTTTGAAGAGACTGCGTGGGAGCCCCTAGGGCTAGAGATTCTTTACAGCCGTGTCACCCCCCCCCGTAAAGCTATTACTACAAACCGTGCGCAGCCATTACTTCTAAAGATGGCAGCTCCTGCACGTCTTAGATTCAGGAGCCGTATGTCTATCCCATGCATATGGGAGTTCCCTCGCTGTATTAACCCTCTACCACTTCTGGAGGGAGGATGTTCCACTTATCTACCACCCTCTCAGTAAATTAAATACGCTGGGGGTACACAATACATAAACTCTTAAATGTTGTACCCCGGCTTAGTGCACCGGGTCATTTCCTGGCGATGCGTGATGTCATAGATCATTACGTCTGGAGCAGGCTACGGGGAACGGACAGGGATAGGGTTTGTGATATGTAGCTTCTGGAACTTGTAGGAGGCAGACTTTGCCCCTTTTCTCTTTGCGGAGCGTTAAGTAACTTTGTAACGCCGCTGCGGCCTCATACCAGCAGCTCGTACACCTCGGGAGGAGGCAGCGGTGACCTGGGACAAACCCAACAGCGAAAGGTTATCTGTTCAATGACATAAAAGCCGCTGTAAGAGTTCTGTGTTTTCCCTCGGATAGCAATAAACCCGTCCTTTAAACGTTTCCGTGTATCCGCAGATCTGTCTTTTGCCCCAAAACCTATAGCTTTTACAGCTTTCTACACTAACTTAACACGAAATACTCATTACTGATTAAACTTAGTAATACAGAATAACAAAACTCAAAGGGAGCCGCGGGGGTAAAGCTCTGCAGACTCCGCATTTAGGTAGGGCGACAAAAAATAAAAATGGCACGATCCTCCACGCTACGCGCCGGTGTGTGTTTAAGAAAATGGGGAGAAGCATGTGGTTGTGATTAGAGAGCCGAGAATAGAAAGATTTAACAAACAGTGCAAACAACGGGAATCGCCCAGGGCGTGCGTCTGAACGCAGAGAGGAGAAAAGCCCAGGAGCTCCGGCTTTAACTATTCCACCACCCAAACGTCCATCATCAATAACACCTAAAAGGATCCCCTGCGTCAAGGTATGCGACAAACCTATGTTTCCTAGGTAGATAAGTGGAAAAGCCTCCCAGCAGAAGTGGTAGAGGCTAATACAGTGAGGGTCCAAGCAAAGTCTGTCTAAAGACACGATAAGAAGTTCTTTTCAAAAGCACCTGCTGGTAAGGCAGGAAAAGCGAGGTATAAAGAGCACCGGCCCGCAGGATACAAATAAACCGTCGTC
The DNA here is from genome assembly GCF_027358695.1 of Spea bombifrons. NCBI lineage: Eukaryota > Metazoa > Chordata > Amphibia > Anura > Pelobatidae > Spea > Spea bombifrons. The sequence continues at coordinate 4,354,991 of NC_071098.1, forward strand.
AGGTAAAGCAGATATACTGTACTTCCAGAAAATCATTACGCGGACGTCTTTCCGGTTGCTAAGAAACTGCTTTAAAATGTATAAGAACTGAATTCTAACAAATGCTTATCATTCCTGGGGGGGGGGTAATACGAGACATCAGACTTCGGTCATCCGCTTCCTCTAAAGACATCAGATTCCTCTCTTCTACCCCATTCTTCAGGTGCCCTAGAAGGGGGAGAGTCTATCTTGGGTTTTACAACTATGGGGATTATCTCACAAAGCGCGAGACCGACAATCAAACTGGCACCCATCACACCTCAGGCACCCATCACACCTCAGGCACCCATCACACCTCAGGCACCCAGCAGCGCCTATATTGCCAGACTGACCAAATTCGGGCCCTGTAGGACGAGCTGTGTCACAGCAGTAACGGACGCTTTACAATACGTAGACTTTTCAGTGTTTTTCTGATCACGCGATGGAATTACGACTACTTTAAAACACTAAATAAAAAAACAGTCCAACTTGCTTTGAAACACAGGAAAGATCTTCAGGTCAGATTAAGCCATGCCTTCCTTGTTGGACACCACTAGACAATAGAGAAGATAAAACACGGAAAGTCTCCTGGCCCTTTCTAATGGCCAATACGCTGAAAACTATCACCTTAAGAAAAAAAAAAGAAAATACGTAAAACAGGATTTATTCTCTGCTGATAAGCAGCTCCTTTAACAAGGCGCCGGCACGGGCATCATGACTGCCAACCGGTTAACGTTGGGAAATAGTATCATGAAACACCGTGCAGGTTTAAGTCATTTCAGGAGGGAGACACCCGCGTTCACACGCAGTTAGCTGCCTCCCAAACAGTTACCCATGAAGTGGACGTGTCGCTGCCTGCAGGATTCCAGGATTATATCCACCGTGCACAAAATTTCCAACAAAGGATGAACATCATGAAGACATCATTAAAAAAAACGACAAACTCGTCTTAAGTGTCAAAAGACAGAATGTGAAGCCCTCCAGGCATCAATAGGCGATCTGCAGACCATGCCAATCCATTACCAGATCACATGGATTCCCCAAGCCTAGATGAATGTTCTGATAGAAACGTATATAAGTTTGTGTTACTGTTTATAAAGATTTTTTTAAAGCCATGTGTGGGGGTCGAATAGAAAATACCGGCATCTTTAAGCTTAAACACGCATGGGATCGGCATACGGCGCCTGAATCTAAGACAAGACCAACGACTGATGAAGGTCCAAGTCTTTGCAACAGTAAAGTAAACCGGCTAGGTGCCAGAACCTTTTAGAAGCCGTGACTACCCTGCACCCGGGTAACGTCTAGTCCTGTTCTAGAGGTTTCCTTTACCGCTCTCTGTACGATTTTGCAAGCTTTTTGTTTTTTGACGAAATTATTTTGCGTTGCAGCACTTCCTACTGGATTCGTTATGCAATTAGGAAGCTTCGTCAACTGAATTAGTCACTGAAATCACGCATCGTAGCATTTTCTTTTTCATTGAGAAATCTCACCATTTCGCTATTTACATCAACACGCCTAAAAAAAAACAAAATACAAAATTGAAACGCGGGGCCAGCTCAGCCCTTTTCGTAGAAGAAACCCCGCCAAGACTGGAAGACACAACAAAGTAACCCAATTGGTGAATAAACTTTACTGGCCGCCGCAAACACTCAAAGAGCACATACGAGACTTTAGGTTCAGGGCATAAATTGGCTAAAATGCAAAACAGACTGCTTGGAGTCGCAGCTTCCGGACTCTGGGCTTTGCGAAGCGCTGATTAATGTGACATTTTCACAGAAGACAATCATTTCCCTGCAACCCTTTACTCTCGGATGCAGGACACCGGCCCCTAAACAAGAGGATGCCCTCGAAAAACAATAGCTGCGAAAATGTCAAGGCCAGGAAGCCGGACCCCCGACACGCTGCAGCTCAATTGTACGTCTCTGCATTGGAGGGGAAATCCACAAAATCCGCATCCTTTGATCGGCGAAAGACTTAACGAGGCGCTCAAGCGGTTAAATACCCGATGTCCCTTCGCGTTCTTGCTTCTTATCGCGCCAAGTGCCGTAATCGCGAAATTAAAAAATAAAAAAACGGGAGACGAGCTCTGCCTCGGGAGCTAATAAAATAAATCTGAAATATATTCAGATAGACGGCTGCACGGCGGGGCTCGGCAGGGGCCGCTCAGACAGCTGCATGATGAGATATGCCAAGTAAAAGCCCCTGCTTCATTAGGATCCGACTTATAAACAGCAGGAAACTGTCGGGGTTCTATAAAGAATCCTAACCGCAACGACTGCATCGTCAAAAAGATCTGAATATACTAAAGTGGGCTTTAACTGGTGGTCCAACCCAAACCCCCCCAATACACACCTCTGGGAACCTACCCCTGAACTACTACCCCCCTGGGGTTCTTGCATGACGCTGTATAAACAAGCAGCTGGGTGAATAGCGGGAGTTGGTCCTCTATGGTGGGACCGGGAGAAGTCTCTTGGTACCTTCACTTTGAAGACGTATTTGAAAGCCGCCTAAAACTTACTGCACGATCCTTCAGATTAAGGTTAAAGTATTATTGACGAGCCCGGTTTTATTCACAAAGTAGCCAATATATAGCAGGGTCTCGGTACCGGACTCACAGAGGCTATTCAGGGTGTCCGAGCCACACGACCAGCGCCTCTCGATACCTGGCAGGACTACAAGTCCCATGATGCATGAAAGGCTCACGACGGGAGGCTGAAGACCGGCTTTGTGTTTAAATCCTGGAGCAATCCCCAAAACCTCACCAGAACAAGCAAAGAGCCAACAGAAAAACTACGGCTTATTACAGAGAAGGCTCATGCATGTTGGCGATGTGACCCGGAGGACACATAAATAATCCTTGGCTGGCACCGCCGTGGCCGTCGGCCAAGGACTCAACTCCCAGAAGGCCAATGGTAACACACACAGGACACCGAGCAATAAAGTGTTCACTGTACTCCGTGAGATCCGACGCAACCGGCGACCTGGAATTCTGATGTCCAGAGGAGAGGAACCAGCCTTCCTGCCACATATATACCGTTCCAACCAACGCCAGAAAGTATATGTATGTTCTTCTGGGGAGTATGGAGATGTCACAGACAGTAACGCGTACATTTAATGCGTCAGAGCGCTTTAAAGGGGATAACAGACAATGCATCGAACCGCCACGCTACAGAAGGCACCATAACCCCTAAAACACGCCTGCGAACACGGGCCAAACTAACAACAGACAACTCTATGGTAATCGGGACGCGTGCACTAAAGTTTCGGTGCCGAGGCATTCACACCCCGACACGCTTTTCACACGCGCAGAGATGTTTCACATGAGTTTATTGATGGGGCGGCACAGCCGGGGCGGCCCCCTAAGCATTAGATTCATGCTGGAATTCACTAAAAGATAAACAGACAGTAACAGTTTACAGCAACCAAACGGCAACATCAGCCAACCAGAACCTTAGGAGCAAAGCATTAAAACCGAAATATTTCACCGCTGACAGATGTAATAAAACTACTACGGCCGCTCTGATGCCGGAACGCCGTCTTTATTGTCAATGCAGAATGATCCAGTCCACCAAAAAACACCTACCAGGGGCTTAATAACAGCACGCTACTAATATTTAATTACATTTTCTGTTCCAAAGAACTATAGTCACCCTAATGGCTTAGAAATAAAGAAGAAAATAACACACACACCAACGTTCAAAGGTTTGGGGTCACTTAGCAGTTTCCATGGAAATCAAGGAACTTTCTAGCTGTCAAATAACTGCAAAAGGGTTTTCTAACGATCAATCAGCCTTTTAAATTTAGATCAGCAAACACAACGTGCCATTGGGACATAGGAGTGATGGGAGTGATAAGGGGCCACGGGAACCCAAGAGTTATGGGAGTGATAAAGGGCCACTGGAACCCAGGAGTGATGGGAGTGATAAAGGGCCACTGGAACCCAGGAGTGATGGGAGTGATAAAGGGCCATTGGGACACAGGAGTGATGGGAGTGATAAAGGGCCTCTGTGCTCCTATGAATGACAGCTCATCCAAAACCTGCACATTTTCATGGTAACCTCACGGCTCTTCCAATATGACTCGATTGCGCTACCTGTATATAGATGAAAACACTCAGAGCACCTGGCCTAAGATTAAAGTCTGAAGGCCCTCCTGCCAGGTACCTCGCTGCCCTTTAAAACACAATACTCAAAGGGTTAAACACGCCGGGGCATTAGGCACTCATTGTATTGCGCTGCCGGCTTCCGACATTCGCAAACATAAAACAAAAAAAGAGAACTAAGTAGCCACAAAAAGAAGCCTCGCTACAAGATCAATGCCTGAAGTAAAAAAAAGCAAAGGAACGGCCGGTAAAAACAGTAATGGATATAATAGAATAAAGTTCATTGAACGGGAGCGTTTTGTTTACGTCGTATTAAAGGTCTCAGTATAAATATATAAATGTTTCATTAACGGAAAGAATGCAGACGCCAGAATCTGATTGTCTCGCCCGCGCAGAACGGTCTCAGCAAAACAAAGATGCTGCTCAATGCATCAAAGTGTGTAAGAGCCAAAAAGCTGAGATTTCTAAGAAAAAAAACACATCAATATATGGATGCTGGGTGACAGCTTCCTATAGGACCCTGCCCCTCCTTCCTCCCCTCCCCCACCAGCCTCCTCCCTGCAGCATTTCCGCCCTTCACCCCCCCAACCCCCAACAAAACCTCCATCATTCGCTGGATTTTCGGTTTTTGAGAAAAATGGACCATAAAAGCAGATTTTCGGGGCTCTGCTTTAACATTATGATTAATGAACACACAGCCGCATTCGGCGGGGGCCCTCGGAGCCCCCACTGTGTTTACTGGGAGGGCCAGCACCCCCCCATTAGCACCCAGCATAGCATTTCTTATTGATATAAATGACTCGTTCTTTACTTTTTACGGGGATTTTAATGCTGCAAAGGAGTGGGGCTGGGATGGGCACCGGAAAGCACCCAGGGGCACCCGGATTACCGCTCCCATGATGCTCAGCCAGTAAGGCTCTTTAAATCACAACAGAAAAAAGGGTAACCAGAGGACGGCGGAGTCTGATTGGAGTTGCCGAGCAGGATGTGGGTAAAAAGTCCCCGTTGCCCAGATCTGCTTGGGTTTTAACCCTTTCACTGGCAGGAAGTGAGCTGCTAGCCCCCTCCTGCCACCAAAGATAGCCAAAGATTACCAGCATCCAGTTTAAACACGGGGCAAGAAGGGGGTTCCCGATACCCTAAACGTCATGAAAATACCCCAAATATCACACAGATTGCGCCTCCCAAAGCACACAGGTAACACCCACTGGAATGCCCGGATGAGAGCCGGTACCCATGGGGCAAGGAAGGCCAGGCCTGACACCCGCCTGAAACTGCCCCGCACCCTTCAGGTGGGGGCCCCTATGCCCAGATTAACAGCCCCTGACCCCCACACACAGCGCAGGGCCATGCTAACCACCGGTAACGGGCCACAGCCGTTGACATAACAAAAAACTCGTTCCGAGTCCCGCCCTACCCGCTCCCCGCTGGGCCCCACATAGTCCCGCTCGTGTATATACCCGAACACGGCCGGTACCCTCGGTAAACGGAACACTTCAGCCGCCGCTTACCTCTCAGTCGTTCCCCCTTCTCTCCACCGGGCGTTGGCAGCTCTACACAGGGTTTCCTGGGCTGACGGGCAGGGACCAGCACTACGTGATGACGTCACCTCACCCTCCCAGTACCATTACGTCAGTGAAAGCGGCTGCAAATCCAGGACTGCAGACAGGGTGCGGCGGTGGCCATCTTTGATTTGGGCAAGGAGAGAACGCGAATACGAAGGATACAAACGTTCCTATCCTTGGCATTCCACCTGTGTGAAGCCTAGATTACCTTTTGCACCCTCTGAACATATATATATTTGTTTATTTCTCTTATTATTTGGCCTTCAGGCACTCCCTTCAAGGGCGAGAATGCCCCAATTAAAGATGGCGTAGTCGTGTGCGTCACTTCCTGTCATGTGAATGTCAGCTTCTTCCTCAGTACTTTCATATTATTATTAATTGTTTTATAGCTGGTCTTACGCAGTCCATGTGCCAGCACTGGGGCTGGATTTTGTCCCCCGACTAACTGAATAAACCCCAAGGTAATACTTTGTAACGGAGAGTGTTAGAAAATTATGACTGCAAAAAAAAAAAAAATGTTTTTTTTTGGCAATAACTTATGTAACTGTTTCCAAACAAACATTGTAGTGATACATTTCAATGAATTAAGTTTGCATTGTTATAAATAATCATTTGGGGACAAAGTGGGGCAGTCTCCATGGAAACCGGTGGAGTGCGCTTATTGGTTGCACCGCATTTAGCAGTTTGCCCCTGAATTGTTCTCTACGGCCATGGCCGATTGTCACCAATGCACTTCATACTGATGGCGGACATTAAAGTTTGCGTTCCTGTCAGGCGTCACTAAAAGTTTATGAAATTATGCCAGATACCGCATGTCCCTGTTCCTCTGGTCTGAAACCACGGCGATGTAGTTGTTATGCGTTAGTAAAAACTATACCATATATATATATATATATATATATATAATTTCGTTTATATATTCATGGCTTTCAATTTCCTTGCATATTTCAGCATCATGGCGGAGAGAAGCAATGCCGCTTGGGTCCAGTGCGTAAATTCATTTCGTGCCGGCCCGACATCGTTTTTATGCAGCGTCACGGGAGAAAAGTTTCTGGATGAGCTACTGAGAGATCTTAAAAGTGAAACTATATACGAACAGACTAAGGTAGGTTTCTTATACCGGCACGTAGTTTCATAAACTATGATTAAATAAAAGGCTAAGCAATTGGGGGGGAATACATTGTACACCTCCTTGTCCCAAGCGGAATCCCAAATTCCCTATTCTTCCTGCAAGAAATCGGCAGATAGCAGCCATGCTGGCAGACTGGCATCACCTAGACACCCTTCTTGGATATCCTTGGGGCAAATAAACTTTGGAAGTTTTAGAGCAGTCAGATGGCAAAGCACATGAAACATGGATACAATTAAAATAATTTTTAATGTATTTTTTTAGTGTTTTGTTTTTGTGTGTTTGCTTTTTCATTTCAGATTTTAATGCTAAACCTCTTTTTGGAGTTCCCCACCTTCCTGTGTCCAGACCAGAGTACCGGCCGAGGCACCGCCGAGATACTAATTAATATTTTAAAGCCATTGTCGAATTCTGGAAAAAGCGTAGCCTTCCGATGCCATCTCCTGTTAGCCGTAGAGACCGTTTTGATCACGACGGATAACTTCAACCCGAATTGCAAAGCAGCGCAAGAGTTTGCGTCTATTCTGATGCACATAATATCCGATATAAATGACAAGAAGCAAGGCGCAGCCAACAGGTCACTGCGCACCACGGCTTGCGAATGCCTAAAGGAGCTGGAAAACTGCTTCCCCGGCTTCCTATCGGAGAGACTGGAAACGCTTTACTTCATGCAGCAGCAAGAGGTTACTTGCGCGCACCAATCGTACACCATCCTCTACAGCGTCGCGTTAAAAAACGCACTGGCGGTCTTGGCGCAGAGAGAGGGTCCGTCAAATGGCGCCCTGAAGACCATGCTGATGAGCAACAAGAACTTTTTTTGGAGCTCCACTGAGAATTCACTAGATCTGCGACCTTCGTCAGGGGGACAGCTTCTCTTGCTTCCTTCCAATACCGAAACAAAAGAACTGAAATCGGTTTTGGCTCTTCTTTTAGAAGACTCCTACCTCCTTACACCAGTGTGTCAGAACAACCTGTTTTGGCAGATAATTCAAATCGTGGCCATGGTTCGTACCATTTCACCGGTGATCTTTAAGGCCCAACTCGTGCGACTATTTGGAACGATGGACATGTCATTATTTCACAGCATATTGCAGATGAAGGCCGTGTTTACAGATAGCCTGTTCACCGCGGAAGATGAAAACTTCCTTCTTCAGAGGCTCGTGGGAATGACCCAACACCCGCTTCTTAGCACGTCCATGAAACTATTTTATTTAGACTGTCTGTTGCATTTTCCGGAAAACCGACCTCTTAATTCCAACCCAGACGAGAGCTTGCCCGTCCTACTCACTGTTCAAATGACGTCGTCTTTGTTCCCTAATGTTTTCAACGACTGCAGCACGATGCTTTGCAGGCAAAACTTACTAAGCATGGTCTATCTGGAAAACGAAGGGTTTCATTCGGAGAAGGGCATAGGGTTTCTTTTCGAGCACCTCATGTCGCTTTATAGCATGGTTCACCAGAGCCGAAGCCGTGAGATTATATCTACGTTTTTTCGTGCTGTCTATCTGTTCGTGCGGTATTTTAATTATTGCGACAAGCATATGGAAAATTTAACAAAGAGCCTTCTGGAACTGTATAAGGATCGTAGTTCCTTAGCACCTTATTTTATTAACCTCATCAACCAGACCCAGATATTGCTAGAGTTCCATTCTTGGCCAGTCTCTTTGTCAAGGGCCTTACAGAAACAAATAGTCGATCTTCCCGTTGATAAAGTCAATCTCGAGGACCTCGGTTGGCACCTTAAAATTCTTTCGAGGGTTGCCCAGGACAATACAATTACCCAGAAAAGCACAGTCCTCTTTCTAAAGCGAGTAGCTTTCCATTCAGGAATATGCCAACAAGGAGACTGGAGAAGGGGCAACGCTGTATTGTCCGTTTGCAAGAATGTCCTACAGCATCAACAGCTCGACTCGGTCTTCGTGCCCCTCGCAGACCTCCTGCAGTACCTGATGCACCATTTTGAAGATATTGACATCCAAGACCGCGCGCGGCTCTACTACATCCTTCTCACAAATGTCTCCGGTGATAAACTCAAGAAAATATTGACCATGTCACCAGCCGGAAACCAGACCAAAGCAAGGTCCCTATCTTCCATTATGACCGAAAGCGAGAACTTCTCTACTCTACTGACCATCCACAACACAGAAAATGTAACTCTTCAGTTGAGTAAAGTTCCGGATGACGAAAGCGTTTTTCCTTTCTGCTCTGAAACCACTAAGGTAGAAAGTCCAACCGGTGAACATTCCCTCCAAGAATATTACGAGCAGTTGGATAATCAGAGTTCTTCCTTCCTCGCCATGAAATATTACTTGTCATTCAAAGGAGACGTCGAGCCCAAGAACCACCAGCTGTTTTGTATCGTCCTCCAGTTTGAGGGGACAGATTCCAGTTTCGAACCTGTAAGCGATATTAATGTTCCTTGTCTCTTTGTCGATCAGAAGCCACCGGTTGTTACTTTTAATCTAGTGCCAAAAGAACCTTACCCGTCGTTCTTGCTGGTAAACGCCACGTATGGAACTCTGGATGGTCTTACGTACAACACAAAGCTGGACCCGCTCCACATCGCTTTTCCAGAAATGTTTTTGCCGCTGCCATTACCGGCTTCTTGGCCTACGAACTCCCGCTGTGACCTCTTTGACAAACTGTGGACTGCCTTTGAGCCAGAGCCATCGAATCGGTGCGAGGAAAGCATTTTTTGCTACGAGATGCCAGAAAAACGTCTGTACGACCTCGTACAATCCTATTTTCCCGGGTTCGTTGCTTCTTACAATGCGGGTGTATTCGAAATCGGTATATTTGTGCCCCCGCGGTTTCACATATTAATGAGAGTTAACAGCAAGGAGGACGTCGCACGGTTCTGTATCAGGACTGATCACTGGAAGCTGCTGCCGTATTTGAACTCTCACCTGCTCGAAATCACGTCACGGAAATAACTTTGGGGTCGGCGGGGGGCTGCTGTTGTTTGTTTGCACTAAACTCTTCTACATCTGAGAGGCATGAATCCATGCCTTAATGATAAAATTGACTGATTACATTTTCTGTAATGATAATGTTTTTATAATTTGACGATATGGACTGCAGAAAAAAAGTATTAAGTATAACATTTATACTTATAAATAAGTATAAATAATAAAAAAAAATCTTTATATATACTCTACTCCCTAAAGTAATTTTAAAACTGTCTTTGATACCAAGTGATAAGTGTTGGGGTTTTGCTTTTTTTTTTGGACAGATTCAACAAATTGAAAGCTGTATGTTTTTTGAAGACGGGTGAAAGTCTATACCTGGTCTGCAGGGGGCAGTATGGTCCAAACTCACACCCCAGTGAGCCCATGTCTCGTGGTAAAATAGTGCCCCTGTAGGTGGTTGATGGTTTTCAGGGCTGGGTGCAGTAACGGTCATATCTTCGATGTAACACTTACCCGTTATGCCCTGTTGAAGAGCCCAGTACGTGTCGGTGGAAATCCCGTAACTCAAATACACATTCAGATCAATCTCCGCGCATGTTTCTGGTATTCTAGATTGTTTCTCCCTGTCGGGGTTCTGGCTTTTCAAACTGCTTGTCAGTCATACAAAAAAATAACTAAAATATCCCAAAATTGAGAAGAACTATATACACTTATAACACATAAATATAAACCATGAAAGGTTTTTTCACAGGAGCGAAAGCATCCTAAAATTTGTCCTACCCTCTATGTTCTTGAATTTTGTTTTAAAGTCCAACGAGACCATAAACCTCTGAAAATTAACTGCAAGGAGAAATCTGATTTGCTTTCATCCGTGTGGGTCAATGAAAAACTGGAAATATATAGCTGAACAAATCTAAAAGTGGCGAACCTCTAGGGCAGGGGCGTCCAACCTGCGGCCCTCCAGCTGCTGCCTGACTACATCTCCCATTTCAGCTAAGGGGCTGGCTGAGGAGGATGGGAGATGTAGACCGGCAGCAGCTGGAGGGCCGCAGGTTGGACACCCCTGCTCTAGCGCCAATCTAAGAAGTTCTCATCTTGCTTAATACCATGGCAAGGTTGTACTATCTTCACGACCTCTAGTCAGAGTACTGAAATAAAAGGTTAAAAGAGAGCAAACGCAATTTATTACGTATAAGTCTAAGGTTTCGCACTTGGGTGCAAAATGGAGACCTTTCATGCCATATAATGCTTTATTTAAGATTATTCTTCCTAATATCAGGATCCCAAACAACTAAGGCAGTCTAAAAATACAAAAAAAAAAAAGTTTGAGACGGCTCTACTCTAAGGCATTTGGATCAGCGCATTCCTGCCTTACCCAGCTATATACACTTAATGTATGTTTCCCGTGATCCAAGTTAATACCGTGTTGGAATCCCATAAAGCCGTAGCCCACCTTCCTCGAGTCTACATGCATCGTCTTCGCATGCACACGAGCCTCTGGTAATAGCAATTTTTCCAAACAAAGGGAAAAGCCGTAATTGGAAAGTCTAGAATGTGACGGAGTTGTGTGTTGATGGGGAGATGATGGTTGCGTAGTGTATAGGGTAAAGCATGAGTAGGTCTGATACGTTGGCCTTTTCCAGATAACAGTCTGAGAAACGCTTATCTGTTGAGTAGATTTCTATCAAAACAGAGAAATTCCCCAAACAAACCATTAAGTAAAAAATGAAATAAATTTGACCTGTCAAGAACCGTCCTTTTAATTCTAAAATGTAAAGCAAAGGCGCAAATACAAAGCAGATTATATTTCACAATAAAAGCACGGATATCACTCAGATTGCACTGACAGAGGGGTTCTGGGTGTTGAGGAATAACGTTTATGGATTAAGGCGAGTGGGCGAGGGTCATCCGGATCCTTTAATCCAGAAACTCGTCCTGTGTCCTTGCGTCACAGTGCTCGGACCTCGGCCTCGCGCATTCGGATCCTTAAAATTCTTTGGACTGGAAGGTGGCCCCCGTCGGATTAATTTGTCAGTCCTTTAAAGTTAGGCTCGGCGCTCGATGGAAGCGCAATCTGCTCGTTGAGGAGTTTGTCGATAATGTTAATTTCAGCGTCTCTCTTTTCGATGTTCTCAAAGGGCGTCCATGACATGTCGTGCTGAAGCTTGTAGGCAGCCAGGAATTCGTGCGGACAGCTTGCCCCCCACTCCTAAACAAAACAGAGAGAAGACGCAAGTTTATTCCTGCGGACGATCGCTGGGAAAATACAGAAGAGCTGCGACGCTGTGGCTGCCCGTAACGGGCAGGGAGGTCTACAAAACCCGCGGTTCAGATTAGCGATTAATTCTAACCCCAGTAAGACTTCTTTTATAAGCTTTGTTGCCCCTTTAGGACAAGAACGTCTTTTTTTTTATAAAGAGGACATAATCTGAAAATATTTGATGTAGATAGGAAAGATGTAACATTCGTACCTTTGGTGAAAGGATGGAGAAATACCTCTGGCCGCTTTCCCTTTTGTAGAGGTAATAAATATTCCCCGGTTTCTTGACGACGTTGCAAGCTGCGTGGTGTAAATCGGCATCGCGTTTCGCTTCCTCCAACACCTAAGAATAGCAAAGAAAGTCAAGAAGTCAAAAAAGGGAGCAACGTACGGACTGGACACCCCACCACAGTGCTCGCCCAGCCGGACTGGAGGTCCTGCATGGAAAATAACTAGGGGTAGAGAAAGGGGCAAATGTATATGGGGGGGGGGTTCTGCGCGATTTCCCCCCCCCTGCACTTGGAAGGGAGAAAAAAACAGATTTAAAGGGACCTCCCAGCTGTCGGATGCATTAAAGTCCGTATGATGGCTGCAGCGTCCCTTTAAACACAATGAATAATCACAGCAATGACTATTTGCAGGAGTTCCGCTGCCATTAATGTTTCTTTAATAATAATCACCTTTCCTACTACAAGACTTTTCCCAGCGCCATCGTATTGCTTACCTGTCTCGCTTGTTGCTGTAACATCCGAATCTGCTCAGCGATAACCGTTAACCGGTTGCAGGCGTTTGCTCTGATAAAGTCGTCGGCCTGCGGACGAGAAAAGATTATAAAAATGTAAATGTTCAGAAACGAGCAGAAACCGGACATTCAATCCCTTTCTTATTAAAGGGACGGTAACCACGCATTTGATGGGCTTTTTTGGAGTTTTTTTTTTTTTTTTTACACAAATGTTTTGTTCCTGCGGCATTTTAAACCCAGGATCTTGCAAGATAAACCTCTTGGAGCACAGGTAGGTTTCTATCTTTCTAGTGACGTTACAAAGAGAGGGGTAGCCAAGGGCAACAGCCTCCCAGCAGAAGTGGTAGCGGGTAATACAGTGAGGGTATTAAACATGCATGGGGTAGACATACGGCTCCTGAATCTAAGACGAGACCAACGACTGATTAAGGTTTGAGGCTTTACAGCAGGAGAAACGGGCAACTAGACGGGGGCCGAATGGGGCCGATTCTAGGTTTATCATGGAATTTATTTATTTTTAAGCACAGTAACACACGTGGATAGTGTAGCACGGCTGTGTTAATGTTATATGGTCGTATATAATCCCGGAGATTTTTCCATATCGCGGGGAATCTCACAGCCTAAAGTCCTAAACGTCGGTCGCCTTTCGTGACAAAAAGACTTTAGGCAAGTAAGAGAACAAAGCGTTTCGGTTTATAAATGCCTACATTGCGTTTCCACGCGAGCGGGTCCATGCGTCGCGCAAAGAAAACACTTCTCCGTACCATGCGCTGCGTACTTAACTCTTTCTGTGCCAGAGGGGTGTGCAACACAGCGAACACGCATCTAATCCATAAAAGGGTTAATAACAGCCCTATTCCTCCAGATGTGGAAATACTTCAGGATCTTATTTAACCCATTAAATAATATTAAATGTTTACGCGGGATTGTTACAGCCGGGAATAATAATATTTCTCTTGCTAGGTTTTCCCTGGGAGCGGGAAGAAACGCCGCAGTCCCTGTTAAATTATTAAATAGACGATTAGCCTGTTTTTCAGTTAATGAAACAATTCTTCATTTACACTCCATATGCTGAGTTTAAACAATGCGAAGGGTTTTAGGTTACTGAGAGGGTGGTAGATAAGTGGAGCAGCCTCCCAGCAGAAGTGGTAGAGGCTAATACAGCGAGGGGATTTAAACATACATGGGATAGGCATTCGGCTCCTGAATCAATGGCGTATGGTTTAAGCTTCAGGCTATTTTCTCTAATTGAATCTTCTGAAACGTTCCCGCACCATTCCTGATTATTTCTCACCGTTCCTGTATTGACGTGCGCGACCTCGCACCAAAACCACGAGAAAAGCTTTCGTTGACTATAAGCGAGATCGCACGTCTATTACTGGAGGCGCGATAACAAAAAAAAAGTCACCGCGTGGGAAGTTATCTCCGGTCATAAAAAGGAAAGTCTTTAACCTAGAGAATTCTGTATGGTGCAGGGAGCCGACGTGGGCCCGATGCAGTCATTCTGATGCAAAGTTTCAGAAGTGGTCTAATCACCATGGTAACGAGTAGATGTTTTTCAATGTTGAAGGCGTCCCTTTGATGAATGCAGTAAATGTAACATTATTTGATCCTGCGATGGATACGTTTCTGCGGAATCGACGCGTTTCTGGAATAAAGGTTTCTGTATGGCGTCGGCGTGAGAATCGGGCAGCGGTTCCGTGGTTCCCCGGGGCAGCAGATCGGAGTAAAGGCGCTCGGGACTCTTACCTTCTGGACCTGATGAGCCAGTTCCACCAGATCCGACGGGTCTCCCATGCGATTCGTTTGGTAGCTGCTCACTAGCTGGAACCCCGAGGGGTTTGAGCTGCTTTCCACGAGAGAGACTGAAAGACAGCATTTAAATACGGTCAGCTCTCCCAATATATACCCCTCCCTTACCTGTAATCACCTGTACAGGGGGTGGTTGGGGGGTTAATTTATGTATCTACCCCTCTTCATGATTTTAGAATACTTTTTGTTAAAACGTGCCCCAGAACTCATCCCGGATTGTCCTCGAGCATCATGCGGCAGTTTGCCACGTAACATATGGCCCCTGGGCCGTGCTTTACATGTTGCCCCCCCCCCCGGATTGGCAGCATGTTAAGACTTATACCTAGAACTATAACACGGTGCTTAGAAACACTGTAGCCTTGAACAGGATACATGCATGTGTTATATCACACAGAGGGCACGTCAATTTTCTTATATTATTCTCAATAGTATCTAAATCTGTTTAGCCTGGCTTCCAATATGTGAACAATTTCTATTTTTCCACTTTTCTGAGAGGGTGGTAGATTCATGGAACAGCCTCCCGGCAGAAGTGGTAGAGCGAGAGGATTTAAGTATGCATGGGATAGACGTACGGCTCCTGAATCTAAGAAGAGACCAACGACTGATTAAGGTTTGAGTCTTTACAGCAGGAGAAACGGGCGACTAGAAGGGGGCCGAACTGCTGGCAGATATGTTTCTATTTATAAACACCGCTGTTTATTATATTATTATATATGGAATAATAAAATATTTATTAGACTGTCAGCAGAGAAGTATAGAGGCTACAGCAGTGGATCTCTTGTGTAATCCTGCATACCCAGCACTTGCATAAGAGAATTCAACACCCAGTTACCTAATATTGCGCAGCTCCGGCTTCCAGGGTTTTATAATAAAAAATATTTCATAATCCTTAATATAATAAACAAAAATAAGGCACCCTGACCCTATCCCATCAGTATAGGATAATGTACACATCACACAGTCTTTTAGTAAATATAAACTATTTCCTGCAGCCAGGGTCATTTAAATCATAGGGGCTAATTCATTAACACATGCTGGCCACGTGGCCCCCTGTCTGTGCCCTTACCTGTGGTGACATGTGCTTTGGTGGAGTTTTCCATGTTGCTCGCCGGTTCAGCTGTTTCCCTCTCCGTACGGGCAGCGACCTATGAACCATATACGATATGTTATAAAACTGGTGAATGTTGCCTGCTGGGAGCGCTGAAGACTAGGCAGCCATCTTGGTTTTGGGCAATAAGTGAGCATGACGCCCACGAATACGCCACTCAGTCACCGTTAAGTTCGCAAGTCCGTGTGTTCCTGTGAGAATATCCTGCAACGCCATAACTTCCCCGATAACTTCGAGGGTTTCACCGTAAGAGCCCCAGACTTGCCAGAATCAAGCATGGCTTCCAGGATCTACATTTCTGACCATGTGACCTAGCACGTAATTTCTAGCGGAACGGGGCGCGTCCCATCCCGCAGGGCTCTGTGTACGCAGAATGTCGCTTTTATGGCGCTCTTCAGCCATTGTCTTGGTCTCTCTGTGGGACCCATGTGCCAAAACACGCCACAATGACAGCACATAGATATTTGAGTCAAATATTTTAATTAACTGGACACATAAAAAACAATTAAAAATGTAATACACAAATGGGCACTTTCATTCATTTTATGGTACTGTTTCTTTTAAAACCCTTTTTTAGGGGCCCCTCTTCATGTATTTATTTTGTTTTGGATCAAAATATTATGGGGCAAATAAATGCAATAATTACAAATATCAGCCAATAGAATGTCAACAAACAACTTGTGCATCATCAGTAATAAAAAGATACATAATTAGGAGATATTTTCAAATGACGCCAAGGAGCCTTGGGGCCCTAACACAAAGGGGCCCCTGCACTGCAGGGGGTGCCTTATGCCCTTGGAAGGAGGGACTTTTGGTTTGTTGGGTGTGGTTAGAGGCGTAGTTATGGTAATAAATATATTCCTTATAGATATATATATATATATATATATACCCCTTTATTTAATTTAACCCATTGTGCGCTGTTTCTATACATATCATTTTTAGATATTTAATGAGTGATCAAAAACGAAAATAATTAAAAACTCTTAACAGCGTAAACATGCAAATTTGTGTTATTGTCCTCAATTGTGACCATTCTGGGGAGAGAGAGAAATAAAGTCCTGGATGCTAATGTGACCCCCGAGTTGACGAATACCAAAGTATAGCGAAGTCACCGTGCACACACCTCCTGCTCCACGTCTCCAAGCGGGGTAGACGGGTCAGGACCATGCAAAGATCACAGTGCTGCAGACCCCAATTCGGGCAGATCTCATCTAAGCCGTCCTCTCCTACTGTTTCACTTCCCCCTCACCCCCTGGCTAGATTGTAAGCTCACAAGATCAGGGCCTTCTTCTCCTTTTAAAGAAGTTTGTTATTGTGCGTGACTTTAAATTATTCCACCAATTGTGACAGCGCTACGGAATCTGCTGGCGCTACATAAATAAATACAAAGTAAAGGTAATGTGCCAAGGAAGTATCCGTCCGATAAAGAGCTCGAAGCAGCACGCAGCAATCCCCAGTGATGAACAGCCGCATGTTATTTTCTGTTCCCTTAATTGTCTGGGTGACAAAAATGTGTGTGTTGAAAAATTGTTACCATAGAAACAATGTTTCTTTCTTTTTTGAATGTGGCTAATCATTCAGACGAAAGGCTTACATTACAGATCTGTGCCTAATCCAGACCTTTCCGAGGTTTATTTCCGGAACGTACTGGATCATAACGCCCAACGTTTCAGGACTCCGGATCGGGACACCTGTGTTGGGGTGTGGCAGGAGGCGGGAAGTGGGACCTGAGGTGTGGCTACCGCCCGCCTTTCCTCATGGCGCACACCTGGTGATGACGAGGTGGCGCTGGTACTTTAAGGCCGGTGGCCGGCTAATGACCTGCTGTGTAGGATGCACACTACAGGGTGTATTGCTGAGTGCCCAGTGTGCCCGATGGCCAGTCCCTCACATCCAGAGCAGGGAGGTAGCATGGCTTATGACAGCGGGGCAGCTCAGGCTACTACAACACTACAGGAGCCCCCAATACCCCACTCTGGGGCAATTGCTCCATGAGCCCCTTCTTCCACTCTTAAAACAGCTGCACTTTTTTTGTGGGCGGGGCTTGTGCGGTTGCATAGAACGCTGCCCGGGCGGGGCTTGTCGTCATGGGCGGTTTTCGCACTAGTGGCCGAACTTCTGTGTGGGCGGGGTTTATGGTCTATGCTGTCTGTCCGGTGCTGCCCGTTCTCGGTTTCCGCCATGCCGCCCTCCGCGCTCCTCTCCCGGTTTCTTGTGCTCGTCGCCGCGGCTCTCCTCGGGCTGGTGGGCGCCATGCTGGAGCCCTATGATTCCCTGTATGACAGCGGGGTCGAGGCGTATCACCGCGGGGACTGGAACTCCGTTATCCTAAACATGGAGAAGGCGCTGCGGAACCGGGAGACCCTCAGGCGCCACCGCATCTCCTGCCGCCAGCACTGCGCCAACCAGACCGGCTTCACTGAGCCCACCCCCGCCGGCTGGGGGCCCCTGCAGGACCTGGCCTTCTTCCAGAAGGTGCTGGCCCGGACCGAGTGTCTGAAGAGTTGCGAGCAGGAGAGGATCGGGGCCCCCGCCATCCAGTATGTGACCGCCGAGGAAATGGAGCTGGAGTTCAAGAGGAGGACCCCCTACAACTACCTGCAAGTGGCCTACTTCAAGGTATGTGGCCCCCTGCCTAGGGGCTCTCAGACCCTCAAAGGAGATCTTGTCTTGTGTTCCTGCTGAAACGATTGCAAGCTCTGCGGGACAGACGTGATGAGCTGCATCAGGTAGCTGTAGAGCTTTACAGTTGTTGTAAAACTTCAACTCCGATGATGCTCAGCCAGTCGGTGCCATGGTCTTTTTCTTTTAAAATGCAAGATGAGCGTTATAGGAGTAGTAGTTCTACGAAAGCTGCCCCCGGGTATAATGATGGATCGCATGCATTAAATTATTCTGGGTCATCAGCGGTTAAAGGGACAGCTCGGCACATTTACCCACGACGTGGGGGCTTAAGTGCTCTGATCTGATTGGTAACGTGAATATAAGGGGTTAACATAGTGACACGTGTCTCCTGGTTCACCCCAAAGTACATTGTCAGAATATGTTACTGCTGAAGACGACTCTCAGCATCCTGAGCCAGCCAGATCCTGGCTCAACACGCTGGGAGCTCTGGTCCATAGCGCTGGAATGCCAGAGGTTGCTGTGGTTTAGGTGATGCCTCTTCGGCCAGATGTGTTATCGCTATGTGGGAATGCAGTTCTCCTGCTTGACGTCAGGTGTGCCTACTGGGTCTGAGGGCTGCAGGTCTGGGCTGGAATCTGCTTTCCATGTGTTAAGATGATGCTTCCCTCCCCCCATTCAAAGCACTGCCACGTATTGAGGTGGGGAGAGCCTCCGGAGCAGGCTGTGGGCTGCCCTCCTTCCCACACTCCGCTGAGGAATGTTAAAGGGACCTTCCCCACGCAGACACCCCCTCCCATAGATCCGTGGCATGCAGCCGGCCATCAGACAGTTAATGTCTAACATTCTGATTCACCCTTTCATTACCCCCCCCCCATAAATCGTTTCCTTTTTTGTGTTTGTTTTCAAGCTGCAACAATTACAATTGTTTCCAATTAACAGATACTTTGTAACGAATCCTCATTGTCCTGCCTGACAGGTCACATGACTTTGGGGCCTTAGGGAGCCCTGGTCCTCAGCTCTCTATCCCCATTGGGGTATGGTGGTCAGTTTAACCCTTCCACTGCCAGGGGGTTTATTCATGTTCTACAAGCCCCTGCTTGGAAAAAAAAGAATCTATCCAGGAATATCTACCCTGTTGAAGAAAGAGCTGGCAGAGAGGCGATTGCCAACGGGGCTGCTCTGACTTAAAGATTTGGGTCACTTCCTAAACCCCTTTCATGTGTATCAGTTACAATGTCCATAAGGCACCGGCCAATCATTTTCACCCTGACATGGTCCTTTCTGTGCTCCTTTGATATGCTTTCTATGAAGCCCCTTTTGGTGAATGTGAGTAGGTTGGGGTAGATTGTGCTCATTCATTATATTGTCTGCCAAATGATGTTTGGGGCTTTTTATTACCGGGGGGGGGCAATTAGATGGACCGGTCCTCCCCTGACCCTCCTGCAGATCATTGCACCATCAGTTAAAAGTCCACATAACCTCCCCCTGGCACCTTTTGTGATATTGATAATAAAAATATTAGAAAGTATGGGTCTCAGTGACAGTCCCTGAGATAAGACCACTTGGAACGCTGCAAAAGGGGGTCTGTGCTAGGAGTGCTGCCATTGCTTTCAATGGAAGGACTTTTCTGTCATTGACTGACAGCTTCGAGCAGCCAATCAGTGGCAAGAAATGTCAGATCATGGAGGGGCTTTACTCTAAAATGCATTATTTTATGGGATGTCATTAGACTGTCCCTTTTAAATATACCCCCCCCCATTGTCTTTAAATTTGTAGATTTTTGGGTAAATAACATCTATTAAAATTTTTTTAGATCCACAAGATTCAGAAAGCCGTAGCCGCCGCTTACACTTTTTTTGTGGGAAATCCGGATCACATGGAAATGAGGCAGAACTTGGAGTATTATCGCATGATGGCCGGCGTCCAGGAGTCCGACTTCAAGGACCTGGAAGCCAAGCCGCACCTGGTAAACCCGTCGGATCCCACGGCTGCCGCTCGGCGTAATGGAAGCGGCTCCGTCTGAATGATCTTCTCTTGTCTCCGCGCAGGAGGAGTTCCTCCAGGGGGTGAGTTTCTACACCGACGAAGAGTTTGCTCCGTCAGTGACGCACTTTGAGAAGTCTCTGGAGGGGTATCTGGTGGCCGACCTCGAGTGCCGGAGTCTGTGTGAAAGCCCCTACGACTACGACGGCTACAACTACATGGATTATAACGCCGACCTGTTCCAGAGCATCACAGGTATCCGGGGGGTTGCCGGGTGCAGCTTGGTCCCTCAGCGGTTCAGGTCCCTCATCGCCTTTTGTCTCTCGAGCCCAAATTATTATTACTTATAAGGAGCTTTGGGCCCTGGCGCAATTATACAGAAAGGGCCCCTTCTCTGAATTCACTGCCATAGCGGTGGCCCCCACAGCCCCTGCATAGTGGGGGACCCCAAATTCCAGTGCAGCCCCGCCGATCCCATTCCCACCCTCACTTGTGCGTACTGCTGGGCTGGAGAGGTGCGCTGGGATACGATGCCATTTCCTTAGTGTGTATGTGTGCAAGCGTGTGTGCAAGCGTGTGTGCAAGCATGTGTGCATGGTAGTATGTTACTGTGGGTGTGCTAGAGTGTACATGTGTTATTGTGTCTGTAATATGTTTAGTGTGTGTCTCTGTTAGTACATTAGGATGAGTGTGTAAGTATGCAAGTGTGTGTATGTATGATAGTATGTTACTGTGGTTGTGTTAGTGTGTGTAAGTATGTTACTGTGAGTAGCAGCTTAACCCCGCCCCCCCCCGAAGTCCTGGCATTTTTTGTTACCTCGCTGTCTCGGTTTCCTGTTTTTTTTTTTTTTTTTTTTTTTTTTTTTTTTTTGGTTTGTTTTTTTTTGCCCCTGTTTCTCTCTGCTTTCTGCCCCTCGGGGTTCTCCCGTTCTGCTCTTCTTTTGCTGGTCTCTTTTTGCACCTCACTTGCCGGCATCTCTTCCTCGCTTGTTTTCTTTAGCCTTTCTTCTCTGCCTTTCGCATGTTTTCATGCATGTTGTACAGCGCTGCAGTATACGGCGGCGTTATATAAATGTATAAATAACGGACGGTCTCTCTCTTGTTTCTCAGATCACTACGTGCAGGTGATGAGCTGCAGGCAGAGCTGCGTTTCTGAACTGGCTAAAAAACCAGCGGTTGACAAACCCATCGAGGATTTCCTCCCCTCGCACTTTAACTACCTGCAGTTCGCGTATTACAGCAGTGAGTGCCGTGTCCTTATATGTCACGCGAGTGTCCGTGCCTTTTATATGTCACGCGAGTGTCCGTGCCTTTTATATATAACGCAAGCGCCCGTGCCTTTTATATGTCACGCGAGTGTCCGTGCCTTTTATATGTCACGCGAGTGTCCGTGCCTTTTCTATGTCACGCGAGGGTCCGTGCCTTTTCTATGTCACGCGAGGGTCCGTGCTTTTTCTATGTCACGCGAGGGTCCGTGCCTTTTCTATGTCACGCGAGGGTCCGTGCCTTTTCTATGTCACGCGAGGGTCCGTGCCTTTTCTATGTCACGCGAGGGTCCGTGCCTTTTCTATGTCACGCGAGGGTCCGTGCCTTTTCTATGTCACGCGAGGGTCCGTGCCTTTTCTATGTCACGCGAGGGTCCGTGCCTTTTCTATGTCACGCGAGGGTCCGTGCCTTTTCCATGTCACGCGAGCACCCGTGTCCGGTCCTGCTTCCTATTACTGTCCGCACACGTCGCGCGGTTTTACCTAAAACATTCATGTCTGTTCCGCAGCTGAAAACTACACGCAAGCCATTGAGTGCACGAAGACGTACCTTCTATTCTACCCCGAAGACGAGGTCATGAACCAGAATCTGGCTTTTTATAATGCGGTTCTTGGAGAGGATAAAGCGAGTTTAATCCACGCGAGGGAGGTGAGCAGGACTGGATGTAAAAACCTGGGTTTACTTATCTATAAACAAGAACTCTGTTGTAACAGCACTATGGAATCTGCCTGCGCTATGTAAATGGTGGTAGATAAGTGGAACAGCCGCACAGCAGAAGTGGTAGAGGGTAATACAGTGAGGGTATTAAACATGCATGGGATAGACATACGGCTCCTGAATCTAAGACGAGACCAACGACTGATTAAGGGTTGAGTCTTTACAGCAGGAGAAACGGGCGACTAGACGGGGGCCGGATGGAGCCGATCTGCCACCAAATTCTATGCCTATCCCATGCTTTTTTAAATCCCCTTACTGTATTAGCTGCTACCGCTTCTGTTGGGAAGCTTTTCCACTTATCTACTACTGCCTCCCAACAAAGATCCGCTCATGAGAGCCGCGTAGAGCCCGATATTTAAACGCTGCTGCTTTTTGGCAGGACGTGAAGAAGTACATAAAGCGCAGTCTGCTGGAGAAAGAATTGCTCTTCTTCGCCTACGACAGCTTCGGAATCCCGTTTGTCGACCCGGTGAGTGTCAGTACGTCGTAGGATGTGTGACGTCGTGGAGGTCTGATTTTAAACGGCAAAGTTGAATCCAACAATTCATCAATTTATGTGATGTGGAATCCCCCCCCCCACGCGCATGCGCGTCGGAGGTGGCCCTTCGGAAATGTCGGATTTAATTTTCCTCTGTGACTTTTGTAGGACTCGTGGACTCCTGAAGGTGTCATACCAAAGAGGCTCCGAGAAAAACAAAAGTAAGAACGCAACTTGTTTGTCATGTAAGGAGAGCTTGTTGAGTGGGGAGGGCACTGGTGAGGACCCCCCATGCAGCACTGTATACTGTATCAGTCATGTGACTTTCCTGCTCAAACACCACACTGAGCTGATGCTTTATGGCAATGCTAATGAAGTCCGTTCCTCCATAGACTTTCAATAGTTAGTGTGTCCAGCTGAGTGATTAAGACCTAGCTATTCTATTTACCACAGGCAGTATGATAAGGAGTCGGGGTGTTTGTCAAGTAGATTGGGGCTCAGATAACCGAGCGAGAACCTCATACAATTGGCTAATAAAAAGAAGACAATTAACTAAATGCCCCTTTGCCCCCTCAGGGTTCAGTTGGTTTTAAATACCCCGGGTATGTTTCTAAGCAGTGTTGCTCCCTTAGGGCCGAGCGCGAGACGGCAGCCAGAATTTCAGAAGAAATCGGGAACTTGATGAAAGAGATCGAGAACCTCGTGGAGGAGAAAACTAAAGACACCTTTGATTTGTCCAAATCGCTCGTACAAGAAGGTGCGTCTCTCTCGTTTATGTCATGCGGTCGGCGACTGATCAACTGAAACGGAGACACCTGTGTTGGGTTGGGGGCGTTCTGCAAAGAGACTGTGCCCGGAAATAGGGACTGCCCAGCAAAAATAGGGACTCTTGGCTGGTCTGACTATTGCTAATCATCCAAACCTCTCTTTCAGGGGGGCCGGTTTTGTTTGATGAAATCAGCGTGGTTATGAACTCAAACACTCTCAATGGGTCTCGGCGAGTTGTGGCCGATGGGGTCATCTCAGAAGAGGAGTGCCGAGACCTTTTAAGGCTGACCAATGTAAGTCTGCGAAACATGCGCAAACTGTGAGACTGCCCTGCAAAGACATTTAAAGGCACATATGATAAACTGGGTGGGGGGGGGTTAAAACGAGCCTTTAACACCTTTTAGTAGCCTTTGTAGAGACTTCATACGTATATCTGGAGCGGAGGCTGCATCTACGGCTTTCACCGACTTCTGGATAATTCCGGTGCTTTCTGTGACCTCGTTAATTATTTTTATCCCCCCCCCCGTCTCCCAGGCAGCTGCCTCGGCCGGTGACGGCTATCGGGGTACGACTTCCCCGCACACTCCTAATGAGAAGTTTTACGGGGTAACCGTGTACAAGGCGCTTAAGGTAGGTCTGGTTGGGCTTAAATAGTCCTTTTATTAACAATGTATTTGCTGTATATTTCCAGTCTCTGTATATTTTGTAAATCGAGTGCAAGCGTGTGCGTGCGCGTGTTTGGCTTCTGTGGCGTGTGTGTGTTTGGCGATGTGATAGTTAAATGGGTTCCGTTGCTGGAAAGAGATCCGATTTGTTTGTTTTGATGCACGTTGGCTTCTCTTTCCTGAAATGTATTTATTGTGACAGAATCGTTTAGTTATCAGGGTTCTCTCCTCTCGCTCCTCCTCTCTCGTCGAGGCGATGGGGTTCCCTTCACACCCCATGCGATGTGTCCTGCGTTCCGCTTCTCTGTTTGCTCTCTTTATATGTGTGTTTTTTTTGTTTTGTTTTTCTGGGTTCTAGATGGGGCAAGAAGGGAAAGTCCCCTTAAAGAGTGCGTACCGCTACTATAATGTCACGGATAAAGTGAGGCGGGTGGTGGAGTCGTACTTTCGCCTGGACACCCCCCTCTACTTCTCGTATTCCCACCTGGTCTGCCGAACCGCCATCGAAGGTACCGTAACTACTTATACTCCTGCCTGGAGCCTCCCAGGGCTCGCTGTCTTCTGGGGGTGTGGCCTCATGAAGGGGCAGGACTGTGGGATGGGCTAGCTGTGCATAGGGGCGGGGTGGCCTTGACTGGGAGGAAAGTGGGTGGGGCGTGGGCGTGGATAGACGCAGCTTCCTCTAGCTGGAAAACAGAGAGGTAACCCGGAGACTCCAGGTCAAACCCCGAGTTATTTAACTGTTTACGTCCACGAATACAATGTTTCTTCTGCTTTAGTATAGGTTGAGTTATACTTTTATTAAATATATTTTCTTTTTATGTCCTATAAAAATTTACACACCGTATTTTTTTTGTGTTCCGTTAAGTGAGCTGCAGATGCGACTTGGGGTAAGAATAACGTAATAAAAGCAAGTGTTTTGATCAAACCCCAAATGAATGGCGTTCCTTCCGAGACATTTTTTATATTTCCGTTAAAATGTATTATTTCAGACAAACAAAAAGAGCGAGATGACCTCAGCCATCCGGTGCATGTTGATAACTGCATTTTGAACGCAGAGGCGATGGTCTGTAAGAAGGAGCACCCCGCTTATACGTTCCGGGACTACAGGTAACGCCGTCACGCCTTTTACAGCAAATTCAGGTTTTTCACACATTCTGGTTTTTTCTTCCTCTGTGGCTTTCTTACCTGCTTTCCCCCAAAACAGGCTTTTTAAGTCTTATAAATTTCCCATAACTGGTATTAATTGAAGTCTGAACTCATCCCTTAAAGAGTTATAACTAGATACCTGTATAATAAATGTTTTTTGAATTTTTTTTTAGTGCTATATTGTATTTAAACGGAGATTTTGAAGGCGGAAGTTTCTATTTCACAGAACTTGATGCAAAAACTGTGACTGTGAGTATAATGCATTTTTTTAGTGTACTGTTTTTAATACAGATGTGGAAAAAAAATTTTTTTAACCCTTTTGTTCCTGCGTAGGCTGAAGTGAAGCCGCAGTGCGGGCGGATGGTCGGGTTCTCGTCCGGAGAGGAGAATCCCCACGGTGTGAAAGCGGTGACCAAGGGCCAGCGGTGCGCCGTCGCGTTGTGGTTCACGCTCGATCCCGTACACAACGAGAGAGTAAGTATTTGGGATCTTCCAAGCGCAAACCGACAGATTCCTGGTACTTTATATATAAATATTCAACTTTTATCACGAGTATCGTCTCGTTCGCCCGTCTCGGGGAGCTGCTACATTTATATGTTAATGTTTAGTAAGTTTATAACATTAAAAAATATTAATTTGTCTTCATTTTAACACTTCCTTATCCAAACTCTAGTGCGTGTCTCTTATTGCCTACTAAGGAAGTAATAAATAATAATAATAATAATAATAATGAATAATAATAAATATTATTCATTATTATTATCATTATTTATTATTATTATTGTGAAATATGAAAGGAATCTTGACTACAAATCTTACGTTTTTAATTAAGTTTTTGGTGGAATTTTATATATTTTTTTTTTCCAGCCGTCATAGATCTATAAGCGTAGATTAAATTCACGCAAGATCTCTCCTAGTAAATAAATAAATCGTTATCCCCGAAGGATCACCTGTCCACGACTCCTGAAGTCGTATGCCTTAAAGCATGGTTTTGTGAATAATGTGAATCGCCCCCCTTTTAAGGAACAGTATGTATATGTGTATATAATATAGATATATATATATATATAATATAATATAATATAATTTCTAAGTACTTAATTCATTGTTTCTAGGAACGAGTCCAAGCTGATGATTTGATTAAAATGCTCTTTAATACGGAAGACGTGAATTTGTTTCCGGAGAACGGGAAGGAAAAAGCCCTGGCAGACGTTTCTCCCCCTGAAGACGGCGCAAGACAGCAACAGCCAACATCAGAATCGTCTGACATCGACCGGAGTCCAGATCCTATAGATTCCGCTGCGATCCAGAACCAAGAAGGTCCAAAAGAACCCGTGTTGAGCCGTCCCTTGGACTCTGTAAAAACAGAATTATAACATTGACATGGACCTGCGCGTTCCGTGCGTGACCCGCCGATTGGTGCTTTATGGAAATCTGTGGATCAGGGACATAACGTTTCCATGGAAACTAGAAAGGAAGAAAAGGTTTTTTGGAGATTTGTTTTTGGGGTGTATGTTTTTTGTGTATTTTTTTATTTTTGTATTTTTTTTTTTCCCCCATTTAAGAAACTCAAAAAGCATTTTTTCCAACCGTTATACGATGGCTGCTCACAAAGCATTGTCCAAGCGGCTCGAACCAGCGTCTGGCACAACATGGGTGCTGCAGGCTGTAGATGCGTCCCTTTATTATTTGGACAGCGATGAAAGTGTCACGCCGTGACAGAATGCGACGTTTCTGTCGTCTATCCCAAGATGCCGCGATCTGGCAAAAAAACCTATTCGAGATTTTAAATACAAAGTGTGTTTTTGTTGTATTTTTTCTTGCAACAATATGAAAATTACAGTATTAGACTCGACCAAATGAACTTTTTTTTGCTGTTTTTTAAGGGTTGAAAAAGAAAATAAAACTTTTTAAAACTTTTTTTTGAGATCATTTGAGGGGATGCACTAGTAATTTTTTTATTTTGAAAAACGTATTTTTTGAGGGGGGGGGTTTACCGCTTCAAATTAGGTCTGGCCTATCTCTGTGATAAAAGGTCAATTTAACAAAGAGTATAATAAAAGAAAAATCTTATCGGGTTTCAACCCACCCCAGGATATGGCGCTTTGAAATACCGAAATAATTAAAAATAGCGGGAACGTTGTGGTTATTGACTTGTGCAACTAAAAAGCCATTTTCTTTCGTAATCCTGTTTGCATGTTCAATCGCCTATTTAAAGCCATCTTCTTCTTCTGACGGCAAATAATAAATGTCAGAACCCTTACGAAAAAATTACTGCAGTTTTTCTGAAGTAATACTGCAGTTTTTTGGACATGAAAAAACTGCAATACTGCATTTTTACTTAAGTATTACTGCACATTTACTGCACTTTTACGGCATTTGTACTTCACTGTACTGCAGTTTTACTGCAGTTATTTTTGTACGGAAGTACAAATGCAATAAAGCTGTAGTACATTGAAGTACAACTGTAGGTTTGCAATATAAAAAAAAAAGTGCAGTAAATGTGCAGTATTGCGGTTTTTTCATGTCCAAAAAACTGCAGTATTACTTCAGAAAAACTGCAGTAATTTTTCGTAAGGGAAGATGATGACATCATCCATAATAGGATAATAATTATGGGATATAGTCCAGGATCATCATGTCATTGCTGTCATCAAAAGAAGAACGCATGACCTTGTAATAGGCGTTGATATTTAGCAAGTAAGCTGCTACTTGAAACCCGTTTAGTGTTTAATGCCCAAAATATTAATCCTAGTGACCTCTGAAGGTTACATAAATGCAAGACTTAGTAGCCACATTTGGGTATTGCCATAGGATGCGGTTTGTGTCTCGTTTTCTTTTGGGGGGGATTAGTAGTGAGAACACGGCTTCGCAAATCTTCATGGCTAGCCTCCTTCAAGAGGTCTTGTCATCATAACTAATGTAATGGCCCAGTTGTTAAGCACGTTTCTATGGTGAAATGGCAAATTTTTTGGCCCTTATACAAGTCGTTGGGAAATGTAACTCGTAAACCTGGCCATCGGGAACCCAAAGCCACCATCTCCCGGGGTTTCTTGACCTGCAATGATTGGCAGAGGGGGCGGGTGGGCATTTGGGGCCAACGCGGTTCCAGCTATTGTTCTTTCGTAATGTAAGACGAGACCAAGGACCGAGCAGGAGGAGACAGGTGGACTAGAAGGGCCAAAGAGGTCTCATCTGCCTTCCAATGATATGTTTCTAAGCCTGCACCGGTTCACCCAGCTCCGTCTATTTACAAAAAAAATGCACATAAGAAGTGCCCTATGGATCCCGTATATAATTATTATCCCCGCAGTCTGCTATCAACCAATAAAAAAGGTTAATTCAGGGAATACATGATCAGAAGCCCTCAGCCAAAAAAATTTAGGCTGGCTTTGGCCTTAAACTATTTATTTTTTTCACTTGCTTATCTTGCACGCATTTTTTGCACAGTTTGTTATTTTTTCCAGTTTTGTTTAAATTTTTTAAAATTTTAATTTACACTGGAAAAGCCCCAATAAATAGTAATTAACGATACCAGTTAAAGAGCGTTCCGTGCAGAGATTTCAGGTTCTAGACTGGATGGACGGTATCGGCGGAGTCCACTAGGGGGCAGAAAATCTTCAATTAACCTTCATGCAAAATGAGTTTCAATGAGTTCTCTGTAACCCCTTGAGACCCTTAACCATAGAAAGTCTTTTTGGAGCAGAATTTGTGAAATGACTGAAAATCCCGCTGTCCACCGATTCTTTCATCATCTCTTTTATTTATTTATTTATTTATGTGTTTTTATTTATTTTTTCACTGTATACTCAGTGATCTAATTTTCACTGATAATAGAGAAATTGATTTAATTTTAATATTTTAGGGTTGATTGGATGTTTTTTTTTTTTCTAATTCCCATTTGTTTAAAGTTGTTCTAAGGTCTGTCCGTTAAGACCATGCGCTGGGTTAAGTTCTTGCTCCCTGCAGGGATTCCGGAGTCTTTGTTAATGGGAACTCGTAATAGTACGGCCGAAAGGATCTCTGCGATTTACCGACAAATTATAGTCTAGAACAGCGGCTTTCATATTACAGACAATGGAAACATTGAATTCCCCAGCAGATCGGCCCCATTCGGCCCCATCTAGTCTGCCTGTTCTTCCTGCTGTAAAGACCTTAATCAGTCGTTGGTTTCATCTTAGATTCAGGAGCCGTATGTCTATCCCATGCATGTTTAATACCCTCACTGTATTACCCTCTACCACTCCTGCTGGGAGGGTATTATTTAATAACCCCCCAGCACTGTATACAGTAATATAACCCCCCAGCGCTGTATACAGTAATAACCCCCAGCGCTGTATACAATAATAACCCCCAGCGCTGTATACAGTAATATAACCCCCCAGCGCTGTATACAGTAATATAACCCCCAGCGCTGTATACAGTAATATAACCCCCGGCGCTGTATACAGTAATATAACCCCCAGCGCTGTATACAGTAATATAACCCCCAGCGCTGTATACAGTAATATACCCCCCAGCGCTGTATACAGTAATATAACCCCCCAGCGCTGTATACAGTAATATAACCCCCAGCGCTGTATACAGTAATAACCCCCAGCGCTGTATACATTAATTTTGGTCGGTGACAAAAACCTGGTTTTATCTCATTTTGTTCCAATAAACTCCCTTTATCTGCAGACCTGGGGGCCGCCATTGCTGTCAGTCATGTGATATTTTGGGTGACTTTCCCTACTGGTTCACCACACTGAGCTGACGCTTTATGGCGATGCCACATTTTAAAAACATATTTTAATCTGATACTTAGTAATAAAAATTAGAAATAAATAAATATTTCATATAAATAAAGTAATAAATGATGGGAGCGCCTCTTTAAAAATCCTGCTTATGGAGTGCGAATGATTTAAGGCCGCTTCTTCACACACTACATATCATGGTTCTGTTTCCCCATTGTACATCGCTACAGAATACGACGGCGCTATATAAATCAATGAATACAATAAAGTCACTGGTATCATTAAATGGCCACGAGGGTCTCCTCTTCAGTAAGTAAATAGAAACACTTTGTTTGGATTGGGGCGATAGTAAATACATTGTGTTCACTCCGGCTTCTTGAAACATTCTGGCACGCTGGGCTCTCTTCGTCCTCCCACCTCCGTGCGTTGGAGAGGGAAATTCTCCTCGGGTTATAATATTAGCTTTGTTACCCCTCTGAATACAACAAAACAACGAAAAAAAAGAGGATTGTTAGCCTTCTGTCCAAGTTTACATAAAAATGTGAAAAATGTGGGTTAATGACATATTAACGCTCGGCAGCTCGGTGATTTTACTCCAAATAAATTACTTGAATAATGCGACGTATTTCGGAAAAATGAGTTTATGGTCCGTAATAATTTCTATACAAACTCGGAATATCTTTATATTGGGTTTATTGTACCGCGCCGTGGAATATGATGGTGCTATATAGATATATAAATATATATATATATAAAATAATATTTAGATTTGACTCTTTATGTTCTAAAGAGCATTCTTCTCTCTAGTAACCAAATAGCGAAATGTATCCGTTGGTATAGTAACGATCTACTGTCGTGAGGTCATTGTGAGGTCATCACTGAGATGATAAGGTTCTACTAAGAATCCTGATTTATTTTGTTAAGTAGAGTGGGGCGAAATGTTGAATTTTTGAACTCCTCGTCAGACCTTCCAGTGCCGTCTCGGCGTGACGGGCGACACCAAGATGGCATTCAGGAAGCCCGGGGCGAGGAGCTTGGCTTGGTGGTGTGAAGTCACTTAACTCAAGGCTGTTTTTGGCCTTTTTTGGTGGGATTCGGTACAGAACCGGCCTTGGGACAGCGGTAAAGGCCAAGAAAGGATCCAGTCTTGGCGTCCAATTCTTCAATTCTCAAAACAGTGAAGGTCCAACCAAGTCCAAACTCCAAGGGATGGGATCAGGAGATGCTGGACCTTCTTACCGAGTTCACAGAACCACAAACACTCTACAGAAACCCTTAAATAATCATAAAAATGTAATTTTGATTCAGTTTTAAATATCAAATATAGATAGCGGCCTCTTTCAGTGCCTTTTTATCCTCGTTTTTAGGGTGCAAATATATATATTTTAATTGATTTGTTTTTGGTGAATCTGAGCACACATTTCTCGGCGATGGTCAGCATGAGACGTGTTACGCGTGTTTGCACGAGACACGGACACGGCTCGGGTCCATACGTGGATTCCTGGACATGCTGTTTTCTTTATTATTCCTGGTTTTTGGGTTTAGCGAGTTTAGAGGCGATTTGTTTTCCACGGTTTATTTCGCTCGCCATTAGGTGCTCTTCACGCACATTAACACGGGACGTATTCTAAATCACGTGTCAATGTGCCCGTCGCCGCGGTGACCGGAGCAGGGAGAGTGTGAGGGGATTGCTAATGGAGCGTCTGGCCGGTTAAACATTTCCAGATCAGACACTTAGAAGTTGGCTTCATTTCATTAAAATAAATAAATAAAATTACGGGGGGGAAAAAGAAAATAAATTCAATATTCAGAAATATTTACAAAATGAACCAAAATAAATGTCCTGATTTCTTGTAATTCTGACGCCTCCCGCCGAAGAACTCCCCGGGGATTCTAGAATCTTTTTTTTTATAAAAATCCTGTTTTTGCCTTTTTTTACTTGAAAGTTTTTATTACCTTTGCCTAAAACATCGTACATAGTGAAGGTCTCATTGCAAGGACGTTCTAACATGCATGATGTCATAGGTCCACCTTTAAACGGAGGTAGCCTCCCACGTTATGACTTCAAGGGGAACCCCATCTCTGCCCTCTTTTTCTTTACACCAGACCCGATTTCACAGCAGACCATGCGCGACCTTATCCAGCCCAACTAGAAAACACTGAGCAGCTCGGGACGTTATGATTTCATTCCTGGGAGGCAGACTCCCTCTTTTTACGTCATTTCCAATAATAATAATAAAACATGATTTATCCAATCGATCCCCAAGAGTCGTCTTCCGCCCCGGCAGGTGATGCAGGTCTAAGGGGAGAGGGTTTGGCGTTTACCCGAAACATCCCATAATTGTCATAAAACGGGATTATATGACCCGACGAGCCATGGAATGAAGTCGTTCCTTTCGCTGTTCGGCTGGGGGTTAGCGCTCGCCCTCCCTATTAGCAGTTCTCGTTTAATGTGATAGACCAATTACTTTCGAGAATTTCACGAAACTAAGATTTCGGTTGTCACGGCAACCCTTTGAACATAAAAGGTTGAGATCTTCACAGCGAGTTAAAGATTAATTAAATTCTCAAGCTGCTCAAGAAAATAAATGAATGATGGACAAAATAATAATAATAAGAATAAATAATAATAATAATAATAAAAAAAATAATATTAATAATAATAAAATAAATAAAAATAATAATAATAAATAATATTAATAATAATAAATAATAATAATAAATAATAATAATATTAATAATAATAAAATAAAAAATAATAAAATAAATAATTATAATAATAATAATCCCTATTTAATTACAGTTAGAAGTCATTACACATACACTGGTACCGAACGATTAGCTATGGAGGATTCCTCATGGTTAGGAGGACATGTTCTGTTACACGTTAGTCATTGTTTAATATGTAATTGTGTAATACAGGGACACGCCAGGTATAATACGCACTTTAACACACATGTTCCTTTTACATTTACGTGGATTGTCTCCCCGATCTCTCCGATCTCCACCAACCGACCCATTAACACTATAGAGGGTTGTGTGGAGCCGCCTTCCTTCCTCTCCGCGCTTCCTTTAGAAGTGGGGCGCTGATTTATGACATCATATCCTGACACTCAGAAGTAAGGACAGAGGCATGGAGGGGACGGCAGGCATCACCACCAGTAAGCTCCGGGGCTGGCTTGACGGACGCTTGGAGGGATCAAATGAGACCCCCTGTGCATCAAAACCTCTATCATTGGGCCCTTAAGTTGCAGCCCTGGAGCTGCAGCTTCTCCTTAAAGTTCTTTTAAAACATGGAAGGCCATGCTTAGGGCACCAACAAGCATTGGGGCCCCTGAGCCTTCCGATCCCCCAGCACCCAGCGAGCGGCTGCCTTGTGACGACGAGGAGCCAGACGTGACGTGGAGTCATGAGAACGCCGGCGCTCCGAGCCTCGCTGCCTCTGTAACTGCGCTGACCGAGCTCCTCGCTCCACTGACTCCGACGTACAATAAAGCCGCGGGATGTAAAGTCTGTCGGGGCCGCCAGCTGGAACCCAGTAATCCCCCATAACTCAACCGCTGAACCACAAAGTATTCACCCCGCTGGCCGCATGGGGGGCCCCGGCGCCTGCGCCTCACAAAATGCAGCCAAAATTCACAAAAACACCATTTCTTTTCATTAAAACGCTTCCAGCCCTGCAATGTTTTTAAAGGTTCTGTTCCACTCAGACGCCCTTCTCTAACGTGAGCCTCCAGAGATCTCTCATTGTATTCTTTCCTCTGCGGATTAAACCACAGAAACAACCAGACATGTTTATGTTTTATCATTTTCTACGGCAATAGCCAATCAGTGAAAGCGTTTGCGTCACATGACAATTGAGTGTCCCCCGCACAATTAAGCGTTCCGGTGAATATCTTTAAAGTTGAGGCATGTGCCAAGCTCAGATCATCGGCATATGAGGTCATAATCTAAAACAAGAGGGTCGGAGGAGGCTTAGATGGAAAGTGAGGAAGATTTACTTTACTGAGGGGGTAGTGGATAAGCGGAACAGCCTCCCAGCAGAAGTGGTAGAGGGTAATACAGTGAGGGTATTAAACATGCATGGGATAGACATACGGCTCCTGAATCTAAGACGAGACCAACGACTGATTAAGGTTTGAGTCTTAAGGGCGACTAGACGGTGGCCGAATGGGGCCGATCTCCGGACAGAGTCTATGTTTCTTTTTCATACTTTTTCTGTAATGCATGTTTACCAATCATAGCCTAAAATTCAGTAAAATACATTTACAATCTCCATCTGTCATCAATGTTCTTTTCACACCAAAAAATCTGGCTTGCTAAATTAACCCTTTGAGGGTAACCCCCCCCTTATTTTAATAAGATGTATAATTGAAGTTGTGTAAATGAAGTAACCCCCGCTTACATTAACCCCGTCCTCTGCTGTGATTTCATTCTGCGAATCGCTCGGACCGTTTAGTAAATCTCTTTCAAAGGCTGGCTTTGTTGAGTGAGTCTGACGTGACTGAGTTTTGCTCCCACTCAGTTTCTTTTACCCACTCCGTGGATACCGGGGACAAAGCGAGTGTGTGAGCCCCGGCAGCAGGGGCTCGAGGTCACGGATTATGCCACCCTGTCGCCGGCACACGTCTTCACTACATTTACATTCCAGACACTATGGATCGGGGAACGTTACGGTTCTGATGCCAAACCTCCTATAAATGAATTATTCATCATCATCAACGAGGGCAACGAGTACGCAGAGAAAAAGTCTACGTGATCAAAAAACTGAAATCTTAAATCTTTCTTAATATGTAGGATCTAAAATGATCCAATTTCATATATATTGTGATATGAAACCTACTGGGGTAATTATATCTTCACTTTTGACTGAAAGGGTGGTGTAGAAGGAACAGCCTCCCAGCAGAAGTGGTAGAGGGTAATACAGTGAGGGGATTAAACATGCATGGGATAGACATGCGGCTCCTGAATCTAAGACAAGACCAACGACTGATTAAGGTTTGAGTCTTTACAGCGGGAGAAACGGGCGACTAGGCGGGGGCCGAATGGGTCTCGTCTTAGATTAAGGATCCAAATGCCTATGCGGTTTATTTTTAAATTCTCTCACTTTGTTAGCATCTACCACTTCTGTTGGAAGGCTGTTCCACGTATCTACCTCCCTCTCGGTAAATTATTCCTGATGTTGGGTCCGCGCGTCCAGCTGGGGGTCCGTACTGTAGACCAATTTCCTAAAGGGTTAAATGGAAAGTCCTGGTGTTCCGTCCTTTGTTCTGTGGGAGTTTCCATGAAATGCCATTAATCTGAGGACCGGCCCCCCTGCATTCTCCAAGCTGCTTACCCCTCAAGACATTAATGTGTATTTTCTTCTTGATAACCGCTTTGTCCCCTGAGTGCCCTCGAGAGAGACTCACTGGAGTGTGAACATGAAACACTCAACACCCTACTGTTCCTTTCACATCTCAGCCTGGGACAGCCTTCTCCTCAACTACTTCTGAAGCCCGGTCACTCGCTTTCATCGATTTGTGGACAAGGTGCCTTTTAAATTGTTGGAGAGAATCGTGTGACCTGCGTCCGGCTCGCAGATCCCCCGAAAACCAAGCGGATATTTCTGGACTTCAATCTCCTAAACTCAGCCGACGAAGCCAAATATTCATCAAAGAAAACTTATGGCCAATTCCGGGTTCCAGCTTCTTGGCTACTTCCTTGCCCTGGGGGGCTGGATCGGCATCATCTCCACCACGGCTTTACCCCAGTGGAAGCAGTCGTCCTACGCGGGGGACGCCATCATCACGGCGGTGGGACTCTACGAGGGGCTGTGGATGTCCTGTGCTTCCCAGAGCACCGGCCAGGTACAATGCAAGGTCTACGACTCTCTGCTGTCCCTGGACGGTATGTACCTCGTCACGTCTTATATCATATGTGCCCACATACACGTATGTCATTTGGTGCAATCCCCATGGCAACCCAGAGATACCCCGGCTCCAGCCAATTGATTGATAAATGCAGAGATGATAGATAGCTATAGAGATATGGATAGATAAATAGATTGATAATTAGATAGATAGATAGATGATAGATCGATAGATAGATAGATAGATAGATAGATTGATAATTAGATAGATTAATAGATGGATAGATAGATAGATAGATAGATAGATAGATAGATAGATAGATAGATAGATAGATAGATAGATAGATAGATAGATAGATAGATAGATAGATGGATGGAAAGATAGATAGATAGATAGATAGATAGATAGATAGATAGATAGATAGATAGATAGATAGATAGATAGATAGATAGATAGAAGGATAGATGGATAGACAGATGGATAGATAGATAGATAGATAGATAGATAGATAGATAGATAGATAGATGATAGATAGATAGATAGAAGGATAGATAGATAGATAGATAGATAGATAGATAGATAGATAGATAGATAGAAGGATAGATAGATAGATAGATAGATAGAGATAGATAGATAGAGATAGATAGATAGATAGATAGATAGATAGATAGATAGATAGATAGATAGATAGATAATAGATAGATAGATAGAAGGATAGATAGATAGATAGATAGATAGAGATAGATAGATAGATAGATAGATAGATAGATAGATAGATAGATAGATAGATAGATAGAGATAGATAGATAGATAGATAGATAGAGATAGATAGATAGATAGATAGATAGATAGATAGATAGATGGATAGATAGATAGATAGATAGATAGATAGATAGATCGATAGATAGATAGATAGATTGATAGATAGATAGATAGATCGATAGATAGATAGATAGATCGATAGATAGATAGATAGATAGATAGATAGATAGATAGATAGATAGATCGATAGATAGATAGATAGATAATAGATAGATAGATGGATATGTGATATATAGGAATTTGCTTCCATACGATTTATTAATTAGATCTCATCACTTATTGCGCTCAGTTGTGAAGATCAGTTACCTGTTTGTGATTCTGTAGAGATTTCTTTACTTGTTGAATGAAATGAATTACACGTGGACATCACGCCATGATTACAGCACCATGAATAGAACTACACAGCACAGAAACTTTTTACAGACATTGCTTTGTTTATTTATTTATTTATTTATTTGTTATTGTAATTATTATTATTATGAAACAATAGTAGCTCTGATACAATGTTGCGTCTGAAGATTAACCGTTTGGTGTCAGAGTGATGCGTTATTCTGAGGGATCACACATATACTGTGCCGTTAGATTTGTATCTTGAGGATCCTTATGAATCCAGTTAGGTTTTTATTTTTTTTCTTATTTTTGTCTTATAATAAAATAATGAGACTTTCCACCAAAAAAAAAGGATCTCCTGAAAGCACCACGGGTGGTTCAACCATCATCTACCTGAACTCATGTAAGAAGATCAACCCACCTGCATTGTTGATCCAATCAGTGGGACCTGGTGTTAGAACGTTAGGTCGTTTTATCATCAGTAAATCTGAGGATGTTATAGCTAAAGGCAATCGATAATTTGCCGACCTATATGTCTGCACCTCAACCATTGATTGGAGCCATTAGAAGGCCTCTCAGCTTCAGCACTACGATGGCAATGGGGTATTCACTAAAACCCAGGACCGGGTGGGAAGACACAGAAAATGCTCAGAAAATTAATATTTTTAACCTTGATTGGAGTACTTCATGGTTTGATTCAGAGGAAGGGTTCAGCGTTCACATTGAAGAGATCCAACCCTTAAAATATTGCGAGTTTGTTCATTCTTCATTTGCTATTTAAACATCTATTGTTAAGAAGACTTTTGATATTTTGGATATTTTGAGAGTTGCTGAGCCTCCTGCTTTTTTCAGTCATTTAGCTGGAGAACACAGACATGAAGTATGGCACCCAACCCAACCCAATGTGCTTTTCATTTATTCTAAGGGGTTCCTCTACCAAATATTGACTACCCAGGGCTAGGACTTTCCGTTGGACAGGGGGCTTCATGTTCTTGTAGGGTCTGGTTCCAGTTTTGGCTTTGGCTCGTGCTCCACCCAACGGCACCGAGCAAAGTCAAGTGGGACTCAGGCCCAACTCAAGCCTAACTCAAGCCCAACACAAGCCTACACCGGTCGACCCGATGGGCACGAGCAGCTCACCAGACAGTTAGTTCATCACAACTGGAATACGCCAGCTTTGCTAGTATAAAACCAGTATGATCTCTTTGCCCTACTGGTTTGCACTTTACTGTGGACCATACGGTGTGTGGACACATACGTTTCCTATCGTTGGGCTCCATGGCCAACTTCCACTCATGCTCGCTCCCCACGCTCACTATGGGCCACCCTGACTACAAATAAGAAATTAAACCCTTAACTAGGAGAGTTGAGTGACGTCTTGAGCAACTACCAGGGTTAACGTACGGCTTAGCGCGTCTTATTAATATTTTATATACATAATCCAGGGGCAGGGCGGGTTAAATCCCTCAGTTTGCTACTCCGTGATCCGGGGGTCCTTTCCCCAAAATTAGACTAAATGTCTCTCTCAGATCTGTGCCTGAATTCATTAAAAAAAAAAAAAAATTCCTCCGACAAAGTTCAAGAAGTTTTGCAAGGGAGGAATTATAAAAACAAAGAGATTAATTCACATCCCTTCAGCCTTTACACAAAGGAATTTGCTTTATACGGAGACCAAATCCATTTCTGCTATAAAACCCTTTTTTGAAGTTGGCAAGCATAAAAAATTAGCGGCGTTCTGGTAAAATTAGCACATTCCTAAAATATTTCCTCCGGCGGAGATATCGCTGATAAGTAGCATGGCGGTCAGCGTACCTTGTGACGTTAGGATCTATTAATCCATTTGGGGACCAAACGTGTGATTTTTGGCTCATAATCATAACTTTACCCGCTAGTGCTAAAAGCTCATGTTTAAAATATATAGTTATATTCCAGATAATGGGAAATTATGGAAAATGTTCATAGAATCAGCTGATTTTGCCCATTTTGGAGGAACTCAAATGATTGCCCAGCCAGAAAATAAAAAACTGAAAAAAAAAAACCTAAAAAATTGTATATTTTATAAAATTACTAAAACGTTGGAAATGGTTTTTTCTCGGGCGTGATAGTTTGTTTTAATAAAATGTATCTATTTTTTCTATTTTCATTTTTTTTTTTTGCAGGTCACATCCAGTCCACGCGAGCGCTCATGGTGGTCGCCATGCTTTTAGGTTTTATCGGCATGATTATCAGCGTTGTGGGGATGAAATGTACAAAAGTCGGAGACAATAATCCAATTATTAAAAGCAGAATCGCTGTGTCTGGCGGGGTCCTCTTCGTGCTGGCAGGTAACGAACGCTTAGAAGACGTTAGGAGCGATCTTTATTATTTAATAAACAAATTTCCTGGTTATATCGGCCAATTCTACCTCGTTTTGGAGCAGCTGTCCCTCCCTGATACCCAAAACCCTCTTCTCCTCTCTGTCCATTCCGCTCCGCTGTCTCCTTCCCTAGGAGGGCAAAGGATTTGTGGTGTAAGAGTGCATCACGGTGTTCTACAAAAGTAACAAAATAACGGAAATCAGGTTAAAATAAGTCCCAACAGGTAATTATCGCTAAAGCACTCAACGCCATATTGCTCCACATCTGGCACTTAAACAGTTAAAGGTTTTAACCTAAATACTAGTTTCTAGACTAAAAATATTAATATTTCTTTGCATTCTTTAAGGAACGGTAAAGTAAGTTGCGAAAAAAAGCGGAGCGTTTTTATTCATTTTTATTCTAAAACTGGACTTCGCACTAATGGGTTAATAAACTCCAGAGAATAATAATCCCAATTATTATTATTATAGAGGAAATGTTTCTATAAGGCGGATCTCTAATATTTTTTCTCTCTTTCTTTGTTTTTCAGGTCTTTGTACATTAATAGCTGTTTCGTGGTACGCCACGCAAGTCACCCATGACTTCTTCAATCCCAATACACCGGTCAACGCTCGGTATGTGGTGTTCTTTTGTTAGTTTGTTTAGAATGTTGCTTACGACCGCATTCCATTATTTGTTTTTTGTTCATAGTAGGCCTGTAACACGCGTAAAGTGTTAACGTGTGTCCGGGGGCATGCAGCCCAAAGTATATATATAAATTGTAGGGTCCTACTAGTTAATAAACCTGGGATATGTCTGAAAATGTTATGACATGTCAATAGAATTGGCCGGTGGTGGCCGCACTCGTCACAATGTAGCTCTAGTTCTCCTGAACACCTTCTGATAACGGCCAACTGTCCAAAATCGATGGTCCAGAGCAGGGGAGAGCTGGCACCCTAAGGCCTGGGGGGCAAGTCAAGTGAAGTGGCTCCGCCCCCTCGCACTCACCTTTCACCCCTCACGCTGCTCCCATCACTATGCGGCCATCAGACTGCTGGAAAACCGATCTAAACGGCCGCTGGGTGCTGATGCCACCGGCCGGAGCTACTTTAATACTTTTTTTATTTATTTAATACGCCGGATCGGCTTGCCATATTAAAAATAAATAAATAAAGTATTAAAGTAGCGCCGGCCGGCAGCATCAGCACCCAGCGGCCGTTTAGATTCGATTTCCAACAATCTGATGGCCGCATAGTGATGGGAGCAGCGTGAGGGGTGAAAGGTGAGTGCGAGAGGGCGGAGCTTTCACCCCTCACGCTGCTCCCATCACTTGGCGGCCATCGCATACGGCCGCTGGGTGCTGATGCCGCCGACCGGCGCTGCTTTAATACAAATTTTTTTTTTCATTTAATAGCCGATCCAGCTTGCCATATAACATTTTTAAAAAAAGTATTAAAGTAGCGCCAGCCGGCGGCATCACCACCCAGCGGCCGTATGCGATGGCAGCCAAGTGATGTTCTTTCATGTTCTCCACCAAGAAAGGCTTGGTTGACCAATGTCTAGCTCAATGGGTGCGATATCTCCCCCGTCCCATCACTGGTTGACCAACACGGCCCTTGTGACAGAGAAATGGCCTTCAGAACCACAATTCACCTACAAAAT
Organism: Spea bombifrons; assembly: GCF_027358695.1. Lineage (NCBI taxonomy): Eukaryota > Metazoa > Chordata > Amphibia > Anura > Pelobatidae > Spea > Spea bombifrons. The sequence continues at coordinate 4,396,028 of NC_071098.1, forward strand.
CTAAAAAATAATCTCTGTAATGTTATTTGGTTATTTTTGCACATTAATTGTTGGAATTCTGACCATCAACATTACTGGCAACTCATTTGAAGAGCGTTTGGTTTGAACGTTACGTATTTATATTGATCGGTCAAGGAGTTATTTTCTAAGTACATAAAAATATATAAAAATAATTCTAGGTCTCCTCAGTCTGGGCTTTTGTTTTTTTTGTGGAAACCTTCGCTCACCCCAGCTCACGTCTGCAGCCGTTGTGGATGATGTCACTGGATTCCAAGACTGGGATTTTATAAAGGAGCCGATTACGTTTCATTAATAATCATATATTATCACTAAATTAAATTATTATTGTTATTAGTTATTTATCATTTCATTAATAGTGGAAATATATTTATGTATAATTATATAAAGTTATAAAAGTAATTTGAATAAGATAATATATGTCATGTAACTAAACTAACTTTGTTTAATGATTTATGATACATTTTATTTGATATATTATAGAAATATAATAATGTGCCGGTAGGACTGACCAGTGACACCCCCGCCCCCCCCCCCCCGTCTTACCCCACAAACCTTATTTTTTTGTGTTTTAGGTACGAATTTGGCTCAGCTTTATTTGTCGGATGGGCCGCTGCCAGCCTCACGATGCTCGGAGGGTCTTTCCTTTGCTGCTCGTGCCCCAATGAACAAAGAAGAGGGCAGCAGTACTACAGACAGTCGCAGCCGTCCGCCACGACTAGAGAGTACGTCTAACTCACAGCCCGTAGCTAACCGCCAGCGTCTGCAGGTGGCCTGCTTCAAATAATAACACCCATTCTTTTTATTATTTTTTTGTAAATAAATCTATATGTTTAACAATCGTTTTAATTTTTTTTTTTTTTAATCAATAGCGCAAGATATATTTTTTTTCAGAGTATATTTTAATCTTAAATACTAACAAATAGGGGCGCCGGGCGGCATGCGAGCCGGTCTGGAGCCACCGGACACGGAGAGTCCTCCGGAAGAATGAAGGGAGGGAAGGGGGTCTTGGTGGTCTAGAGGTCAGTTTCCAGATCTCCTCAACGCGAGCACAGGTGGACGGAGCACCGTTGTGTCGCAGTTCAGCACAGAAGGGGGATTATTCTACAGTAAGGGCAGTTGAGACATAGAATTTACCGCCGAGCCAAGCGGATTCCATTGATATTGTCCCGGAGTCTTTAGGATAATTTTATTTTGATTAGACACGGCGGGCCATGAAAGAATAACTCTTTAAGTAGCTTCCCCGCGTACAGAAGTACGCCCATATGTCGAAGTGGTTGATGAAGGGTTAATTCAGAGTGGATTCATTTAATGGTTTTCTCGAATATAATAGAATGGTGAATGGGGCGCAACCCCCCCCCCTTCCCAACGCGGATCAGATATTTTCCCTGGTTTTGGGGTTACCGGGGAAAATACATATTTTTTATATGAAAAATATATTAGTTACATCTCCGGACGGTATGACGGACGCCTCGTTCCTTTCCTAATTGTTGGAGGGTTTTTAGATTTTAGAACCGTGCGACCAACAAGAAAAAAAAAAAAAGGCAATTTAAGAAAATGTTATGCAGGAATTTCATGCATTTTTTAAAACCTGATTAACGGCGCACGAGAGGGGAAGTCAGAGAACGGAGAATCATTAAGCCGGAGAATTCCCCATACAGAACGTCCAAGTTAGAACATTCGGCCGAGACGTTCCGCAGGCAGATCCCCGGCGTCTGTGACTAAGCTTCTAGAACCTCGTGGACTCCGCAAAGCCGGTTATTGCCCCCGGTACGGTCACTCGGTAATATCGTCTCACGACGGCCATTATTACAGACGAATAACCGCAAATAACAGGATCTGTGCCAATTCACAAAGAACAGGTTTCAGACCGATCCACCGGGGAACATTTGGTGCAGCGCTGCGCACACTGCCAACGTAACACGAAAAAAGTGTTTCAAAGTAAACATAGAATCTGCCGGCAGATCGGCCCCCATCCGGCCCTCGTCTAGTCGCCCGTTTCTCCTGCTGTAAAGACTCAAACCTTAATCAGTCGTTGGTCTCGTCTTAGATTCAGGAGCCGTATGTCTATCCCATGTATGTTTAATACCCTCACTGTATTACCCTCTACCACCTCTGCTGGGAAGCTGTTCCACTTATCTACCACCCTCTGAATAAAGTGAAACTTGCTTACATTCCATCTAAGCCTCTGACCTTCTAGTTTTAGATTCTGGTCTCTTTTTCTAACATTTCTCCTACTTTAAAATAAATCCCCCCACCCGTACCTTTATATATTTAAATGTTTCTATCCCATCCCCCCTCTCTCTTCTCTCTCTCTCTTCTCTCTCTCTCTTCTTTCCTATTCTCTCTTTATTTTCTCTCTATTCTGTCCCCCAAGCCAGAGATATCGAGACCCCTTTGCCTTTCCTCATAATTTTTATAAATTACTCTATAAATAAATATTTTGAAAATCTTCATCCAGATATAATGTTACCATTTTTATTTGCATACAGATTTTTTTTAAATTAATTTATTGTTTTATATAGAACTCCAAAACTTCCTACCAAGAGAAAAGAAGAAGCGAGTTAATCCCAGGACTCGACCAGATTCGCACGAACTATCAGCTTCTGGAGAGAGCTGATCATTTTCTGCTGAAAGGGCAATGGAGAGGAATGCGAATCAGGATTCAGATGTGTTCAGTGTGTGTGAAGCCTGTTGCTTTTGCAAGGACTGCCAGGCCAGCCAAGCTTGTATGAATGCCCCCGGTAGTCTGCAATAAGCTTTAATAAACGGGGAGGAACCAAGTATTTCCGCTGGAAATATTGGAAGATGTGACCTGATTGGCACAATCTCTTCTGCATTCTTTTTTTATGATTTTTATACGGCTAATTTATTAATTCCTGTTTCATATTAGAAGACGCGCGGGAGTCTGATATTTTTTTTAACACGACTAACTTTTGTATCGATGCGAGCGATACATTGTGGATGAATACAGGAGGGGGGGTTTGTTATACATGGAGCTTCTCATTTAAATAACGCTATGACTTACATGACTTTTTCAGATCATTTCTACATTATGGATTTAGAATCTTGTAACTTGTTGACTAATAAAAATCCAAAAAAAAAAACCCAAAAAACGTTTCATTTCAATTTTTAGACACGTAAAGTATTCATATCGTGCAATTGCTGCAATGTTATATGATGACATAATAATAATAATAATAATAATATTAATAATAATAATAAGCAAATAACAAGTAAACCAGACGTGTGAAAAACAAGATTAAAAAAAGGTTTAATAAAATAGAAATTCCACACAACGGGGAGGGCTGGCGATGGTGCAAGGTTGGGGGAATTGCCCCCTGGGTTGCTCTGATGTGAAGATTTGGGGCAACTGTCTGGGAAGTTTTTTCTTGTTAATTGCAATACCACATACAGCCACCGGGGTGTCCAGTATTACAAAGATTTTCCCCAGATAGGATCCCTTCTGTGCTCCTTACATGTGCTTTACATGTTCTCCCTTTTGCTGAAGGAGGGCATGACAAGCCCGGAAAGTGCCCACTGGGCATGATGTCTGCCAAATGTTGTTGTGAAGACTACATTACTGGGCCATTCTGTGGACTTGCCCCCTGGGTTGAGTGGTGGCAGCTTTCCTTGCCCAGGCAGTCTGGCTGAATATAGAACCAGTTTAGGTCTTTGTGAATACCATGTCTTAAGGGTATACCAAAGACCCAAGCGGGTCTTAACTTTGACTATTCGGTTCTGACGATGGAGGACATCTGTTTTGTCTTCTGGAGTTGAAGAGCCTATTCTTTGAACATAGAGACATGTTATTTGACGGCAGATAATAACCATTCGGCCCCGTCCAGGGCATTTGTTAATAAGTGTTTGGGGCAGAAGCTGATACCCTGTCTGGAATACAGTAAGAAATCTTTGTCCGGTGAAGAGCCATCCAAGCAGCAATGATTGAGTCATTTCCAGGTCCCACCATCAAAGTCTACTCCCTATCGAGAAAATGGGACCCTTCGCCTTGCATTAACCTGAAGACCACTGACGTGACACGCTAACAAAGACAGGCTCCATGGGGAGCCCAAAACTGCCCCAAAACTCCGAAACTCTTAATTAAAGCAAAACCCATCCCCCGCCAATCAGCTACGCCTTCCGCATTATTACATTCTGCATCAATGAAACCCGGAGAACTCCTCTTGGATAAATGATTTGCCCGTCCCGGGGGATGCCGGCGTCGTGTGATTTATATTACAAATAACTTTCTTCACCTGTAGACGAAATAATAAACCCGGCACCGACGATTTCATTTCATATTAAGGGGAGAAGCGAGGAGACGCTCACGACGTTCTGCCGGGGAGATGACTTTATATCGGGAGCCAAGAAGAATCGTCCATTGTCCGTTCAGACATAGTCCTAAAAAAATCTGCCCCGCGTGCCAAGCGCCGGGATTACCCCGATTATTATCTCGGGACATGGCACAGAACTTTGACAGTCATGGAGTTATATAGATAATTAGGTTAAAAAATGGCATTTAGCCCGACAAGTTCAACCATTCCGCAAACCCATATTAGTTGGTCCAGAAAAAGGCAAAAAAAAAAAAACCCACTGAGACAAAAAAAATCTTTCTTGACTCCGATTAAAGAGTTTTCAGTGGATTATCTTCCGCCATTTTGTGTTTTATTGGAGACACGAGCATTATTCCCAGATATATTTATGATAAACAGGAACGTGATGCAATTCATTCCTCCGGGGCGGCCATTTACTTGGTCAGGTATTCACTAAAGAGGAGTTAACCTCAACGAATGTGGAATTGGTGACAGAGAGCATGGGCTCTTCCGATGGACCACGAATGAAGGCCATGGAGTTCAGGTCCAGGCTTTTGTCGGATGATCATAGTCGTGACCCTAAAAGTTCCATCTCCTGCATTTAATGCCTCATGGTTCCACGAGTGTCATAGGAGTTGTTGTGAATCGGTAACCCTTACCAGTTCCGGAAGGTCCTTTCATAGGCTGGAGGAACTTCATAAATGTTATCTACATGGACTTTTGGGAAAAAGCAAATTGATAAGAAATCTGGAAATCCCGACCTGTTTGCAACATTTAACTCTCCTCGAAGTGCCCTCATACATTATGAAGCGTCGCTCACCTTTCCAGCTGTGACCAGCACTGACCGCCTGCACCGGTGACACAGTTCGCGGTTATAAAGGGCTGTTTCTTTATACAGATAAGAAAGTTGCGTTTTCCAGTGAAATTGGTTCTTTTGTCTTAATCGAAAGGCCGTGACTTCAAAAGGTGAAGAAGTGAGTAACGTAAAGTCCCAGAGAGACGCTTGGATGGAGGAATACGTTGGAAGTATGATTAGGGAGGGTGTTTGACGAGATAAGAAGGAAATTGGGAGATATTAATAATGATGTCATAGTTTGGAAAAAAAGAATAACGACACAAGAATAGTAACACCGAGGGGTTCAGACGGCAAAAATGGGTCCTCTCTATCATTGCTCGCGGTGATGGGGCATTTCAGGTCATTTTGACATCTTTCACAGAGACCTTTATGGTTATTTATAGAAATGATTCTTTGGAACCCAAAACAATAATAATATTTTCATCGGAATAATGTTAGCTCCTCAAACCTTTTGTGTGGAACCTTCTTCTGTGTGGCCCCAAAGACAATGTCCTGGTCTATCCTCCAAACCCAGGAACATAAAGGAGAAGGAAGGAAGCCCCTTCATGGTGGACCCTCGCCAAATCTGAGCAGAGAAATCAGCCTTCGCCACGTCATGGGTTCTCGCGTCGCTTTCATAAAGATGCCGGCTGGCGGAATTTCCGTTGGATTCCAGCTCTGTATACGACATCTCCGAGATCGATATAGGAGGCTGTTGGGATTTTAAGGCCAAGGATCATTCCTCCCCATGACTCGCAGCAGTTAGTCCAACCTTTCCAGGTGCCAGGACATGTTTCTCGCGGCATTGCACACAATTTCCACACCATTTCCATGTTAATTAGGCCACAAATCACATTGTGAAATGCGAGGCACATCAGACATGACTTGGAAAGGCTTAAAATAGCAGGACGCGGATATCGGGCTCCGTAACTGCCCACCCCAGGTAAGTTTGGGTTTTTTTGCCCCCCCCAACAGGTCGCTTGAGATCTACTCGTCGGCTCTGCCGGATTAGTCTAGTTTGACTTTGTTGCCAATTTGACTTTTTTCTGAAACGAACTCTCGTTATTACCGTTCTCTGGCTCCCGAGAGGTCAAACAAATGAGTTTTCTGCCATTTCGAGCGCATGGAATAACGACAATGAGCCCTGTTTCCCGAAAGTGGAGGTAATTTAACAAAATTCCTACTTTCTAAAAGGATTCCAGTAAACGTGGTTTGGATATTTTCTGACTAAATGCACGAATCGGCTGGATATTCCACGGTTAACATTTTTCTTCCAAATCTATAAAACAATATAATAATATAATAATATCTACAAAAGCATAGATAGTTATATATATATATATTAAAATTCACATTTAAATAGAACATTCATTCTCAAATTAACTTAATATCCAAATGGAAACGTTATGCTATCTGGAACTTCTCATCAGAACTTTATTATTTAAAAAAATGTTTATTTTTAGTTACAATGGCAATTCCGAAGGTTTCCAGTTATGGGGAAAGTTATACATTTTCTTTGGAATCATTTGCTACTAATACCATTCATTATTTTATGTTGATTTTACTGTTTAGACAATAAATCAAATTATTATGCGTTTTTGCTTTTTTTGTCGGAAACTTTGTGTTTTTATCCTAAAAATTTCAATAAAAATATTTTTTGTATATATATATATATATATATATATATTAACATGGATGTTATAAAAATACTTATGTTACCCTTTTATCTGATTTATTATTAAATTTCACGTTCATATAAGAATTTCTCATTACATCTCTAGTTCGTTGGAGAAAATGATCTGATATAAGCTCACTGAAAATGTTTACTAAAAAGCAAAAAAACAGATTATTATCGTACATTTTTACTAAAATGACTTGTATTTACTAAAAATATGTGACATAAGCATTAAATATTTTACCAATTGAGTGTTTTCTGGATCGGAGGGCAAAAAAAATACATTACAAAGATTATATTTAAAATAATATAATATATTCTGGATTCTGTTCAGGTATTTTGTCTACTTATTTGATTTAGAAACAGGCGATGGCTGCCTTTTAATGCTAAAAAGCAGAAAACATTGAGCTCTATAGTATCAGAGCAAAAACTGAATTAACCATTTCTTTTTTTTGTTTGTTAAATGGCATTATCTCTTCATCCCGAAATACACTGATTTATTATTTTTAAATGTAACTAAAATTAAAATCAGCTTAAAAGATGAATGCCAGATTTATTTAAATAGATGTCTTCAGAGTTCAGATTGTTAATATCAGAAATTTATATATAAGTATTAACCATGTATGAAAAAAATATAATGGATATATATATATATATATATATATATATATATATATATATAATAAAAAATAACATCCCAACGTAAACTGTTAAATGTGTATATATATATATAATAATTTAATTTAATATTTAGATGTTTATATTTATAGAAATTTAATGTGGTTAAATATTGTTCAATTTAAAATTTATTTTAAACCTTCAAGTCCACTTGCATGGGTGTCCATCATATGAAGAAGAGATCTCTGAGGCACATTAAAAAAACGTTAACTTTGACTAAAGAAGACCCAATCTTCTTCTTAATGAATACATTTTAATTACTAATTATATTGAAAAAACAAGGATCATAAGAGAATAAAATTAAAGATAGATAGGAAAAATAGATGATAGATAGAGAGATAGATAGATGGATAGAATGATAGATAGATAGATAGATAGATAGATAGATGGATAGATAGATGGATAGATAGAGAGATAGATAGATAGATAGATAGATAGATAGATAGATAGATAGATAGATAGATAGATAGATAGATAAATAGATAAATAGATAGATAGATAGATAGATAGATAGATAGATAGATAGATAGACAGACAGACAGACAGATGATATAGATAAGCATTTCTTTCTTGTATGCTCTGTTTGCTCGGTGCCCCCCCCCCCGCACAGAACTCCTTGGCAAAAACAAATGCAGATACAATAGACCGTTATGACTTGAAATTGGATTAGAACGTCCGCAGTTATTAGTCAATGAAGCTTTGATTAAAATGTTCTGAATCTTGGCTTTTATTTTTCCTCCTTTCATTGTCTTTTCTGAAGCCGGGCAAATGTCTGCCGATTCCCAGAAACATTTACTTACATCGGGCAGACACGGATCTCACACTCATGCTGATTTCCCATGAAATAATTGACTGCATTCTCCGTTCCTATTTACTTTTAGTCTAGTATAAGCAAGCATTGAGATGTGTGCTTTTAAATCAATAACCGATGACATCAGGGTGTGATGTCATACCTAGTCACTCTTAGCCACTGGAATGAAGGCGTTTGGCACAGGGCCCTCCCCCGAGGAGCCACACCTCCGTCTTGAAAACTGTAGCTTCCATTACAAAAGTCCAATAGAAACGGTCAAGGAAATATGATTTTGTATAAATCTTTAAGGTCGTTCCTCAACGTGTAAACATTTATTTGTGTTTTTGGAGTCCTCCAGGCTTGAGAATGATTGTGGTGCTGCAGTTCATGGCTCTTTGCCTGGCTTTTGTCTCCACCATCTTCCTGATTGTAGCCACGTGGACCGACTGCTGGATGGTGAATGCCGATGACAGCTTAGAGGTGAGGAAAATGCAATGAAACGTGCATTCTGTACCCTCCTAAATATTTTGTCTTAGGACCCTAAAGAGCCCGATCGTCTTCTTACACAAAAGAGTCGCCCCCGCACCATTTAGCTTCACTGCGCCCATGGGTTAAAGTTATACTGACAATCCATATAGATAGATTCCATCAACACAGGAACTTTTTAACCCCTTAATGACAAAGCCCGTACATGTACGGGCTCAAAATGCATTGTTTTCGATGGGTTTAGGGACCGCCCAGGGGGGCAAAAGTGAACATAGAAAGTCGATTTATTAACAGTCAGGCTGTCATCCGAGTTTTAAAATCATTACTCCAACTCAACACCGCCCGGTGGCACCAGCTTGGACCTGAGCTGGAGTTTCCGCCATGAGCTGATTGGAGTTCTCGGTGACCCAAGCTGCGGTGAGCGTAAAATACAAAAGTTGTTGCCAAGTTCAAGCGAGTTGTGAACCTGAATTAAACTCGAGCTCGATCACCAGTTAACAAAATAATATACCTCGGCCTTAACGTATAGAACGCTGGGAGTAACCCGGAAATCAATGTTTTATCTTTCATTCTAAATCGCTTTGATCTTAATAAAGGAGTCATTGCTCACCGGAGTTTCTTCGGAGGTCATCACATCCAACGATATTCACTGTAAAACGTTCAGTCCTCCTCCTTTATAAACAAAGCACGGTTATAAAGCAGAGCACCAAAACTCTATTATTTACTAAAAAAGTTCTCTCCTCCGCAGGTCAGTCAGAAATGCCGTGGACTCTGGTGGGAATGCGTCACCAACACGCAAGATGGAATCAAAACGTGCGACCAATACGATTCGATTTTAGCCGAGCACCCCTGTAAGTGCCCTCATCGGAGGGTAACAGAGCGACATCTGCCCTGCTTCACCAGTAGCACCCGTCTTTATTATGAATCCCTTCATAGAATATGAACATGGTTGACATTGTTACAATGTTGTCGCCCACTTGATACATCTATGGATGCGTGAGCGTTTCGGTCTCTGTATATCACTCTATAACGTTACATTTGTATGATACGCTGCATTGTGCTTTATCCTCAGTGAAGATCGTACTCACCAGGGCCCTGATGATCGCGGCAGATATCCTGGCCAGCTTTGCTTTGATCGTCCTCGTCCTGGGTTTGGACGCCGTGAAGTTCCTGAAAGAAGAACCTCATATTAAGCTACGTATGTGTTACATGGCCGGCTTTATTTTCGGAATTGGAGGTATGAGATCTCTGATACTTCTGCGTTCTCTCGGCTGACCGATACGTAGCCATTACATGTACAGCATTAGCCACCTCTCTAGGTTCTTTCCTCCGGTCGTCAAATAATGATACGTTTATAAATATGAAAACATTCGTTTATTGTGTGTGTTAATTGTTAATTGTTAGACATATCTGTGTCTCTATGGACGACCATCAAAACTGCTTCTAATAATTACCCCAGTCATTAACCCCTTAATGACAAAGCCCGTACATGTACAGGGTCAAAGTGCATTGTTTTCAATGGGTTTAGGGACTGCCCATTGTCCTTAAGGGGTTAATATATATTATTAGAATTAAAGGGGAAATATATATAATGATATTCAATACTGGTGTATCATTTATTCAAACTGTTAAAAAATGTGAAATTGAGGATTTTTAATTGCGTCCATTTTTTTTTCTTTTCGGTCTCTTCCTTTTCTTTTTTATTGTAAAATATATTTAATGAAAACACTATTTATAAAGATTAGAATGAAAGGGAAGGTGATTCGAGGGATACAGAGTAAAGTACGTACGCGTTCCGGCATTTTCTTCGCACGCCGATAATGAAGTGGCGTGGTTACGTGGTTCCACGCTGTGTTGCTATCTATACGAAGGGTTAATCTGAGCGGTTCCTCTCTCCGTCTCTGTGGTAAAGGTATCCCGGGCATGATCGGCTCCGTTTGGTACGCGGTGGACGTTTACGTGGAAAGGGCCACCCTCGTATTGCAGAACGTGTTCCTGGGAATTCACTATGAGTTCGGGTGGTCGTGCTGGCTGGGGATGGCTGGGTCTACAGGCTGTTTTCTGGCATCGATAGTCCTCACGTGCTGCCTTTATATATTCAGAGGTCAGTGATGTCATAGTTCTCAGCAAATCAGTTCGGAGAGGTTAACTTATGGGGGGCTATTTCTTCTTGGCCCCCTTAGTGACCAACCAAGGGAAATTGGTTGACGTTGACGGGGTCCACCAGGTCACTATACATGTCTTATATTCTTAAGGGTCCATTGGGTTCCCTGTTGACCCGACTTCCCACCCGTTCTTAATCCTCTCTGTTCCTTCTTCATAGACATCGGCGCATCCTCAAGACACCAACGATCTATTTATAAATACGGAAGGACCGCCACTGGCAAAATGTACGCCATAGACTCCAGAGTGTGACCGATAAACCCCTGCGGAGCCAAACGTGGCTTCCAACGTGACGATTCGTCTCGTGCGCATCTGAACGCCCAGATGTATGAAGATGCGACGATGTAAATATCTGATCTCGTGTTACCCGCGTAGTTGTCTTTTATAGAGACTCGCGCCGTGAAAGGGTAACATTGCGTCCTTTATGCTGGGATCTCCGTTCCTTTATTGATCTGAATATATTGTCACGGAATCATGAAAATGGGAATGTATATTATGTGATCGCTGTCGGGTAATTATTGAACTGCGTCTGTTTAATGAAAACGATCGGATGTATTTTATATCGCAATGCGTTAAGAATGAGAATAAGAATAATAATGAGAATAAGAATGAGAGAGTGAGATTACACAATTTGTGATTGGCCGTGGATTGTGATATTGTGAAGCTGAGTTTATGGAAAGTAAAATGTTGTCTTCTATTCCGTTTATTGATATAGCACCGGCAGATTCCATAGCGTTGCACAATTGAATTTCCCTTCGAATAACAAATCTGTGGCATGAAAGAGATCTAAAATGCTTCAGGATTCCAATGTTCTAAATCAGAATGGTTTGTGAAGCCCAAGTAAGCAACAACACACACACAATGTGTCGCCAACGTCCATGTGATGGGGTTTATTTGAACCCCGCTTTGTCCCTTTCTCAGCTCTTTATGCCAATGCCGTCGAAAATAGGTAATTTCCATACAACGTGACAACTACCCACTGAGAGGTTAAGGTTCAAAAATCACTGAGCTGATAACATTCATGCCGTTCTGTGCACAAAATCAAACAACATCACCAAATCTCAAGATAATTTATTTTGTTTACATCATTTAGTTTATAAACATATACTTTGTTGTTTCTATACACATTATCGGGGCTTTTAGGGCAGTAGAACCCTGCGATCCCCTCATACCCAGCAAACATTCTGACCTCCTAGAAAAAAGGGGCATCAGGGGAGGAAAAGGGCCAGTGGGATCTGGGGGGGACAGAGAGGGACTGTGCCTCCTGAAAAGAGACACTCGGAAGGTATGCTGGTATTCCTGATCATTACACTTAAGTGCTAATTGCTCTTTAAAGAAGATGCGATAGAAACATTTAAATACTTAAGAGGGGTACAGGAGGGAAGTTTATTTCAAAGGAGGAGAAATGTAACGAACTAAAAACTAGAGGGTCAGAGACTAAGATTAATTTTGCTTTACTGAGAGGGTGGTTGATAAGTGGAACAGCCTCCCAGCAGAAGTGGTAGAGGGTAATACAGCAAGGGGGTTTAAACATGCATGGGATAGGCATACGGCTCCTGAATCTAAGACGAGACCAACGACTGATTAAGGTTTGAGTCTTTACAGCAGGAGAAACGGGCGTCCAGCACCGGCCCTCCGCGAGTCGCCGTGAGCTTTTCGTTCAGGGTGAATTAGTTGTGTGTCCCGTGAAACATCCGATTTCTTTGATTATAATCGTTACTTAACGTTACTTAATCTCCTGCTTACGCACGCCTCAATTCCTGCCAAATACCGCAGGAGGCGGCCCGGCGGGGCATCTCGGCCACTACAAATCCGTCCGTTTATTTATCAGTGATGTGCATGCGCTGCCGTGTCCGAGCTACTCGATGGCGCGCCGTTCGGAATTTTGGCGTTCACAAACATAAAATGTATTAAAATCGTAAGGCTGGGGAACAGCAGGCGGTCGCCCGGTCCTTCATATTCTACTCTGATGGGATCTGAGCGTCTATTTTCTCTCTGCTATGGCACAGCTGAAATCCCTGCTTGAATTCAGGTGACTTAAGGATATATTCAGTGCCCAATAAATCATGGCTTTCATGAGTAACAGTAGAACTTTTGTGATGAGCGTAGCTGGGAACTTTCCGGGGGCCGCTTCTCCGGGTCGACAGAATTTGCAGCCGGATAATTTGTATTCTTGAATTCTAACATAAAACAAGTGAAGGATCCAGAAAAGTCCAGACCCCCCTCCTTCCCGGCAGTGGGTGGTCAGAATATATGAGGGAGCCGCATCGCCCCCTCCCAGCCTCGCTTCTCGTCGAGTGCTCGCTCTTTCATGTGAGTTTGCGCTCCGCGGAGTCACAGATAGGTCGTCGCGTTGTGATGGCTTCTACATTGAGAAGCGCGGTTGGCTTCTTTCTCCGCCGTAGGATTCCTCCTGCAGTTTAAACCAATCAGCAGCAAGGCCGGAACGCAGGCGCCCGCGGCAGAAGCTGCAGCCAACCAGTAAGAGTAGCCGAGCTCATAGGTGATACCCGGCACTGCCAACCCCACCTGAAAGAAAACATTAAAAATATAAAGAGATCAATTAAAGGGACAGTTTAGTGCCCCTCCCCCCACTAAAGAACCATGCATTGAAGTGCACTTGATCACTGGAGTGTCCCTTTAAATTTTAACTCTTTAGAGATTCATACCCACCTCCGCCCTGTATTTCAAAGCCGTGTCGACCGCGAACCAAGACACCGCGACTGCCCCGGCAATCCCTGCACAGAGAGGGCAAATATCACCATACAGAAAGTGCCGGATCGCTGCCAGCAAGCGATCACAAGCGTCATATGATCAAAAAAATACTTATTATATATTTATAATCATCTCCGCCTGTCAATATATGGCTTTCTGAGGTTATGATTGCCACCTGCTTGGTAATTTTTTTTTTAATATAATAAATTAGAATGCATTAAATAATAATCTTATGTCAGAAATTATCAATTATCAAGGCAGTGATTTTTTTTCCTTAAAAAAATAAATAAATACAAATAAATTCCATGAAAATTAAATTAGCACAAATAAGGAGTATGGGTAATTTAAAGGTCCCAGCTTTATTGATCTGTGTCCTACCCGGCGGACATTAAAGATATTCAAACCAATCCTTCAGGATCGTCGTTTACCTCCGGCTAGAAGCATTATTCCCGCCGCTGTGGAAAAGCAGACTTTCCGGCGGTCTGCGCTGCTGAGAAACGTCGTGCATTTCATGCCGAGAAGCAGGAGCGGAGCGGCCGCGATGCAGAGAACGCCCGTTATAATCACCAAAGCCCGAGTGATCACCAGACCGACTGTCACACGAAAAGAGGTCCATAAATGATCAGGATTCTTAATTCTGCTGATTATGAGTTTTTATAACGGGGATCTCCCCCTGAGTTAAGAAATATGGTTTTAAAAATATTGCGCTGTTTTCTTTTTTACCCCTGTTGTAGTTTTTGCCCCCATAATATAATATAATGTCTTCAGGCCGCTGCATATCAGCTGTTTGTATCTCGCGCTGTTATCTGATCCCCGATCTACTAAACACCCGACTCCTTATCATACTGCCTGTGGGGGACAATAGAATGGCTTAGTCTAAATCACCCAGCAGACACTCTGCCTAATGAAAGTCTATGGAGGAACGGACTTCATTAGCATTGCCATAAAGCATCAGCTCAGTGTGGTGTTTGAGCCGGGAAAGTTACCCAAAATATCACATGACTGACAGCAACGGCGGCTCCAGGTCTGCAGATAAAGGAAGTTTATTGGAACAAAATGAGATCAAAAATGAGATAAAACCCACAGAGCTGGGGGGTTATTAGAGTATCCAGCGCTGGGGGGTTGTTAGTGTTCACGGCACCAGGCGGGGTTATCACTGTATACAGAGCTGGGGGGTTATTAGAGTATCCAGCGCTGGGGGGTTGTTACTGTATCCAGCGCTGGGGGGTTGTTACTGTATACAGCGCTGGGGGGTTATTAGAGTATCCAGCGCTGGGGGGTTGTTACTGTATACAGCGCTGGGGGGTTGTTACTGTATCCAGCGCTGGGGGGTTGTTACTGTATACAGCGCTGGGGGGTTGTTACTGTATACAGCGCTGGGGGTTATTACTGTATACAGAGCTGGGGGTTATTACTGTATACAGCGCTGGGGGTTATATTACTGTATACAGCGCTGGGGGTTATATTACTGTATACAGCACTGGGGGTTATATTACTGTATACAGCGCTGGGGGTTATATTACTGTATACAGCGCTGGGGGGTTATATTACTGTATACAGCGCTGGGGGGTTATTACTGTATACAGTGCTGGGGGGTTATTACTGTATACAGCGCTGGGGGGTTGTTACTGTATACAGCGCTGGGGGGTTATTACTGTATACAGCGCTGGGGGGTTATTACTGTATACAGCGCTGGCGTGCGTTTAAGGCTTCCCCGTTTAAGGCGAACGTACCTGGATGGTCACTCAGGTAGGAGACGGGAATATCACAGGTCCAAAGATCCGCCATATTATCATAAACGCATTCGCTCCAGAGGCCACGGCAGCGAGAACTCAAACCCACGGAGGAGTACGGATCCTTCGCATCCTCCTGGGGCGGAAATGGCATGGTGTTTAGTGAATAGCGCGCAGGCGAGTTGTTATTCGGCTTCCAGGCAGATATGAGATCGTTGCTTTTACATATCACAGTCTGCGAGCGCCATCCTAATCCCCGCGGGGAGAATCCAATCAGCAGATCGCGCAGATAAAAGGAGAGTTCTGTGCCGCAGCCCCTACCAGGAGGGAATTATGGAGGAGGGGGGGGGTTATGGATCAGCGTTATAGAGGTTTTTTTTTCCTGCGGGAGAAGAAAAGTTGTGGGATAGAAGCGAAAAACATTAGCCGCGATAGAAGGTGGGGATGAATTGGGGAGGAATAAGAGGAATAGTGAGAGAATCACAACAAGAGGTGAATGAATTAGATTCAGGGAACAAAGGGACATGTTGGGTGGGGGGGGTAATTCTATTTGAGACGCTGTTGGTAGAGGATTATTTTAGACTAAATGGCACCCAAGCTCCGGAGCACATGGCACCGCCAGACAGGAGACAAATGTGACGCACGACCCACTCCTTCAACTAGCAGACATATTAGGTGTACTTTGTGCCGGTCACTGATTTTATACAAATTAGCTTTTATGAGAGTGGAGCCACAGCAGAGAAGTCTGGGGGACACCTGCGTTCAAGCAGGGATTTCAGCTGTGATATAGCGGTGAGAAAAGCACCAATTGGGATGCTCTGATGTCAGTAAACCAGAACAGAATATTAAGAATGGTAGATGTGTGGAACAGTCTCCCAGCAGAAGTGGCAGAGAATTGAAACTGCGGATTTCATGCAGGGGAAGCTCTGTAATTGGTTTGATGAATATCAATGCGCTGATAATTAGCCTGGAAGCGTCAGTCGCCTGCTACAATGTAATAAAAAAATGGAAAAGGACAAAAGGCTCTCAATATGCAATCAAGTTATTCCAAAAGAAGCCAAAAAACATTAATTACATTTTTCTAACTCCAAATTAGCAATTACATTATATCGATTTCCGTTACTTTCTGTGGTCATTCTAGCGAATACGGAATCCGGGATGTTTTTAATATATATTTTCAGAATATTCAGCCCAAAAATAATAATAATAATAATATAATAATAATAATAATATAATATTATTGGCCCTCGTCTGATTGGATATTTGGATCCGTAAAAGTACTTTTAATAAAAGGGTTAAAACATTTTATATCAGGAAGCCAAACTGTGTTCAAACAGCAGCTTATACCTCTGTGGGGCGCCTGACATTTCCAACCGGTGTATTTAACAAGCGGATATTTACCCCTTCCCTGCCAGAGGGGGTATCAAAATCTACCATGTGAAGTGACCATGCTAGGACCTAAACTTGATTAAAATTCTATGTATTCCACACACAAAAAAACTTATAGTAATGTCTCAAAACGGTTAGAACAGGCCATCCTCTAAAACTGAGAGGGTGGTAGATAGGTGGAACAGCCACCCAGCAGAAGTGGTGGAGGTTAATACAATGAGGGAATTTAAACATGCACGGGATACGACTGATTCCTGTTAAATCAAAATATCCATGAAACGTTTATTGAAATACTAACGCTGAAGAACTCTCCGGTTTCCTTAAGGAACCAGCGGGTGTTTATAAAGTCTGTTTAACGATAGATTCCTTATTGAATGCGGCATAAGATTAATGTTTTGTTTCGCAGTGAGGGGGTTAACGCATGTTATACAACTTCTTATTAGATCCATAAGACCCCCGACGCATTTCTCATCAGGGATTTTTTTTCTTGCTGCATCCGGCCAAATCTTTCTGGCATCTTTGTAGAATTATTTTATATATTAGATATTATTATATATTAAGGTTATATTATATATAATGTTATATTATATTATATATTAAGATTAGATTATATATTATGATATATTAAGGTTATATTATATATTAAGGTTATATTATTATATATTATATTATATATTAAGATTAGATTATATATTATATATTAAGATTATATTATATATTATTATATATTAAGGTTATATTATATATTATTATATATTATATTATATATTAAGATTAGATTATATATTATATATTAAGATTATATTATATATTATTATATATTAAGGTTATATTATATATTATTATATATTATATTATATATTAAGATTATATTATATATTATTATATATTATATTATATAATTTTTTTTTTTATCCCCAATATTTAATTCTAAGGGGGGTTGCTAGAATGAAATATTTAAATTTATCTTATTTCAGTAAAAAAAATATAGTTAATTATAAAAAATAAAAAAAAAGAAACTTTGGAGAAAGGAAGCGCAGCTCTTACCCTCCAACAGTCTGTGGTGCCGGACAGAATGAAGGAACCGATTGAGAGAATCACCAGGACAAAGCTGAAGATTTCGGCTGCCGAGTTACCCATTCCGGACCGCCGGCTGCCGCGTCGGAGTCTGTAAAATACCCTCCCGATAAACAGACCCGAAGGGAAGAAAATCCCAGCCGCGGCAGTGGGTTCACGCTGTGTCTGGCACAGTCTCTACTACTTCACGCAAACCAAGAAATGAAAAGAGAACCTTTAAAGGGAGCCTCCAGCCACCTTCTGCACGTTAATGTATATGATAGCCGAGTAGCGCCTTTAGATGAGCCAATGTCAGATGCATTCTTTTTGGGGGGCATTAGTTGCCCCTTTAACCCCCACACATGGGATTTGTCTTTCAGCAGCACACTCCACGCACCCTTTAATGCACGTGACAGCAGCGCGGCCCCTTTACAGTTCCATGCAAATCATTTCAGAAAATAATTCTCACCAAATCCGTCATTTTATGATTTCTGCTAAAGGTTCATTTGCATGAAAACAACATAAAAACATTCAAGAAGCTTCCCCCTCCCCATTTCTATGGCAACACCCTATCGATGCCTGCTTTTGTGCCCCATGACAATTAAACATTCCCTAGAAAATGATAAACGAGGCAGAATCCCACTGTCCCAAAAGCAGGACAGAGGTAGAGCTCGGTGGGATAGTGTCAGGGGCGTAACTACAAACCACGGGGCCCTGGTGCGAAAATTGCCCCGGGGCCCCCCAACTTCAACAGCTAGTCTGTGCCGTCACCGGCCCCCAAACAGCTTGCCTGTGCCTTCCTTGACGTTTGCTCCCCTTCCAACATACAACAAATGTAGACACACTTACACAAATTACATACACTTACTCATACTAACACACATCAATAGTCACACATACACATCCATGCTCACACACACATACACATCCATGCTCACACACACACATACACATCCATAGTCACACATACACATCCATGCTCACACACACACATACACATCCATAGTCACACATACACATCCATGCTCACACACACACACACACATACATACACATCCATGCTCACACACACACACACCCATGCTCACGACTGTTTGCTCCCCTTTAAAGTGTGATCGCCGTGACAAGAATAAATTTCACTGCCTTGGAAGAAGACGGTATGTCCTGCAATAAGGCTGTTGGGCTCGGGACAGTTGGTATGTATGACTGAGAAGAACTCATTACGGCAGAAGCAGGAGGTCTCCCGGGAACCCGCTGAGATGGCGGCTCGGTGCCGATGCAGCCTCCGATCTACGTTAGTAATTATTTCAAAGTATTTCTCACGTCTGTAAGCGGTTTGGAGTAAGAGATTTATCTAATACTTTGAATGTTTTTTTTTTTTTGTTTTTTACTGGTTCTTTTAAGTACAGATACATCCGTGATCCGTCTCATTTCAGGGTTTTTAGGGGCTTTTTACATTTTGAATCTGGGACGAGGCTGCCACCAGGAGGCAGAATTCACGCGTTCTATGGGGAACGGAACTCTCGGTTGGTGCGATCACATCACTGTTTATATTGTTAATTCTGGAGTAAATCCATGAAATATTTCTATTTTTCAACCACATATAAAATCAGATTCTCTCCCAGATATGCCTTTCTCTGTCCACTGCATAGGATAGAGGGTGGTAGATAAGTGGAACTGTCTCCCAGCACAAATGGTAGAGGCTAAAACAGTGAGGGAATATAAACATGCAAGGAATAGGCATATGGAATCGAAGACAAGTAGGAGACCAGAAAGGTCTGATCTGCCGGTAGACTTCATAGGCGTACAGAGGCCCTTTATCACTCCCATCACTCCTGGATTCCAATGGCCCTTTATCACTCCCATCACTCCTGTGTGCCAATGGCCCTTTATCACTCCCATCACTCCTGTGTGCCAATGGCCCTTTATCACTCCCATCACTCCTGTGTTCCAATGGCCCTTTATCACTCCCATCACTCCTGTGTTCCAACGGCCCTTTATCACTCCCATCACTCCTGTGTTCCAATGGCCCTTTATCACTCCCATCACTCCTGTGTTCCAATGGCCCTTTATCACTCCCATCACTCCTGTGTTCCAATGGCCCTTTATCACTCCCATCACTCCTGTGTTCCAATGGCCCTTTATCACTCCCATCACTCCTGTGTTCCAACGGCCCTTTATCACTCCCATCACTCCTGTGTTCCAACGGCCCTTTATCACTCCCATCACTCCTGGGTTCCAACGGCACATTGTGTTCGCTGAACCAAGTTTAGGTTAAAAGGCTAATTGATGGTTAGAAACCCTTTTGTAATTATTTTACAGACAGAAATGTCCTTCTTTTCCATGAAAACTGCTCAGTGACCCCCAAACCTTTGAATGGTGGTGTATAGAGTAAAATACGTGTTTTCATAGTGAAAAATGTTTTTAAAAGAAAAAAAGACAAAGTATTAATTTGATCCTAAAATGTTTAAAGGGAAAGTACAGATTTATGAGAAATGCGCTCACCTATCACCGGTCTGTGGGGATCTCGTGCGCCAACTAAACATGAACTCGATAATCATCTCTGGTGAGGATAGAATCCAGTCGCAGTTAGACGGTTCTTCCCCTTTAACTGCGAGTTCAGCTCTCCGCCGTCATGCCAAAATAACGCGATTATCTTCTTTCAGCAGGTAATCGGGGATTTGGATCCTGATAATACACGCGGCGCTAATAATATTCCTTCGCGTAAACACTAGGAACGTGATTCTTGTACACATTTTATCCTGGAGGTTAACAGAAAAACACGTGAATATCTAACGTTGTGCGAAAAATAGCCCGCTGTGCCCCGCATCTCGGAGCCGTATCGCGACCGTCACTACCGCGCCATGTAGTTCACTCACAATAAATCCTCCACACCGTTTATATACGGCCCAATTCATGTTAAATCACAAGAGCAGGACTCTCTATTATGAACCGATGCGTTAATGGTTAATATTGTAACAGCATTACAGCATCTGTTGGTGCTATACAGGTTCGTGCCGGACTCACACAGCACACCTGAGAAGCTGCCATCAGCGGGAGCGATAAGAGACGCTCGCAAGGAAGCCGAGGCCATTTCTGCATAAAGTAGGGAGAGCAGCCAGCCACAGAGTTACGAAATCACCTGATCCATGACGCTGCGCAACCGGAGGACCGGAAACGGGGAGTCCGACTTATTTCACGCACACGAACCGGTACCAAGGTGCCCTCAAGGTGATGTATCGACTGTTAGATTGTGAACGCTCTCCCCGTCCAGTCCACGCATGTTTTTTGTGTTGGTTTCCTTATTTTGTTGCAGTTGAGGGAAATGGGGGGGGGTACCTGTTCTCCTGTTTGGTTAAAATGTTATCTACCTCCATTTACAGCTAAATATAAACTTTTAAAAATCAAATGTATTTTATTTACTAAATAGGCTGAACTTTTGTTTCAAGCGTGACACTTATATACGCTGCATTTCATGGTCCCAGTGTAACTAAATAAATGTTATATTCGTAAAACTACTCACACTGCATTCCCCAGAAAAAAAAAAAAAGTTTTCCCTAAGGGTTCAAAATGTCCAGAAATGTTACATCTCTACAGATGTTACTTTGTGACATTGTTACCTTTTCCTGAACACTCAGAAACCACGATTCACACAAATATTGTTATATTGAGACCTTTATTAACCGATGCTTGCAATTTGTTGACTTTGAAAAAAATCAGGTGTACGTTTTTATTACAAATTAAAAATGAGGTTCTTAAAAATCTTTATAGTTTGACCAGATAGGAAACAATTTAAAAACCTTTGAAGGTACATTGAGAAAAAATATGCTTTTAAAAAATCGTTGTTCCCAAAAGGAGACTTTAGATAAAAAATAAAAAATCATCTCTGCGAGATTCTGCGCAGGATGACGACATTATCTGGTCAACGGCAAAAAGCAAGCACTTAGGTCTTCAGTTCCAATTCTTTGTTCATTTCTTATTGCTGGAAATTTCAATCTTGTTTTGATGACAAACTGCAAAGAGGAGAACATAAAAGGGAACATACTTTGCTTAAAATGTACATAGGATTTTTTTCACCCCAGGAGGGGTCACTTTCAAAGGGCTGTAGCCATAACATAAAGGTCCTTTTACAGATTTTTACAACTGCATTAAAATTTGTGCAAAAAAAATATACATAAAAATATGAAATTTAATGAATTGCGCAAGCGTCGCACTTGCTTTGGAATAAATAGAGTTAAAAAAATTCCCCTATCGAACTTTTTACAATTATAAATAGTAATGAATGAATGAGCGAGCGAATGAATGCATTTTGCTGGCCAGAAGCGGAGACTAACCCGGATGGTGGTAGAGTTGGTAAGCCGGTGTTCACTCAGCACCGCCCTGCTCAGCCTCGGGAGCGGACGTGTTCTCAGCTGATGTTTCGGCTGCCTTGGTCTCTTTACCATCTTGTGGCTTAGGGTTTCCTGGGCGTCTGCGTCTGTAGTTGAAATTACGGCGGTATGGACGTTG
The DNA here is from genome assembly GCF_027358695.1 of Spea bombifrons. Classification (NCBI taxonomy): domain Eukaryota; kingdom Metazoa; phylum Chordata; class Amphibia; order Anura; family Pelobatidae; genus Spea; species Spea bombifrons. Next base: position 4,418,388 of record NC_071098.1, read on the forward strand.
AGGTGGTTGCTGACCCTGGGATCCATCCCCCTGATTCTCTTTGTCTTCTTCGTTTCCGTCTTCTCTGGGTTGTCTCTGACGAGGGGGTCCCCTGGGAAAGAGAAAGGAGCCGGTTATCTACTGCGCGAGAGAGAAGAGACTGCCGACGGGCGCTGCGGGAGAGATGGTTACCTGCGGAATCTTGGTCTGTAGCCTCTGAACATGTTCTGTCGCACTGGTCTGCCTTGATCGCCTGCACCTTGATTGTCTGCTCCCTGAGGGCGGTAAAAACAAGCATTAAACATTCATATTAGGGGCACGTGTAACATTTTAAGTTCCCCCTTTTTAACTGGGACACAAAATCAGGGGCACAGCCGGTTTCTTCCACAACTATCTACCTAGAACACTTGTCACCAGGATACATAGACAAGGGGACAAGCGTAATGCTTAGAAGAGTTCAGGAAGAGCTTCCGGTGACACTTAATCCGGGTAACTACATTGGACAAAAGTCACATTTAACTCAAGAACTGCTCGTTACAGATCCGGCCCCCCGGGGTCTCGTGGAGTAACATGTTTGACACGCATCAAGTTACCTAACCCACAAAGTGTTTTATCACCAACATCACAACATCAAGTCTAAGCACCACTGAAAGCATGAACACAAGAGCTAAGCCCAGCGAATGCGGATCAGTGGGTTACGGAAGAGAGTTTTAGAAAGTGCAAGTCTCACCTCTACAGCTTCTCCCTGGGGTGGTGCATTAGTATACTGAGGTCTGCGTATATACGGTCTCCGGAAGTATGGTGGGTATTGCCTCCTGTGGTATTGGCGCTGCTGGTTACCCCCCTCTCTCTCTGGTGCACTCTCCACTTCTTCTGGCTTTTCTCCACCTTCGCTGTTTTGGTAATTTTGCTGGTAGTTACGTGGACCCCGGCGACGTGGATAGCGCCTATAATGGTTACGGTCTGCTGCATATTTGCTACCTTGGACTGGAACACCACCAGGACCAGTTACATTAGCTGCTTCTGCACCCTGTCAAAGACACACAAAATCACATTAAATCCAAAGTCCCGCAGTAAAGGGAAGCGTCTGGTAACAGGTTAACGACCAACTTGTAGCCACAGTAGCCAATAACGAAGATGCCCACCCAGGCACCTCCAATATTAACATGCCACCTGTATCCAAGCCACAGCCAAACTAACTTTACACAAAGATCAGCCCAATGTGATGCGGGTCGTCGGTTATATGCTCAGGAGGTAAAAAAATATATATATATATTATATGCACTCGAAAGTTATAACCTCACCTTCTCTCCTTCCACTACATCAAACTCCACAGTCTCTCCGTCACCCACACTGCGAAGGTACTTCCTAGGGTTGTTCTTCTTAATGGCAGTCTGGAAAGTGAATATTAAAGATTAGCACGATGTACCCTGTCAGGCTCCAGTAATCTGCTGGGGGTTTAATGGGGGTCACTCAGTACTTGAAACGTTACCCGGTCGCTTTAAACAGGAAGGCAAGTGAGCCGCAGCGTTGCGGTTGGGCAGACATATGAAATACGGTAAGATTTTGGAAGATCTGTTTTATTGATCAGTTTTTGTTTTTAATTTATTGGCCAATTGGGAAGTTACGGGGATTGTTGAGGCCACCAACATATTATAAAGATATGCAGGCGATCCGGTGACAACTGGGTGCCGCTCACTGCAGCCAAGACTGGTTTATGACAGTTTGGACGTTGATACTTTAGTGTAAAGTGACAAACACATGGTACGTGTATTGGGGAGGAATAAGTCTTACCTGATGTACAAACACATCTTCCTTGGTGTCATTCCTACGGAACAAAAAAGGCAATTTAGCGACATGAATACACCTGAGATCAGAGACCCTCCATTACCCCAACTGGCCTGAAGACGCTGCGTGTTTCACAATTTAGAACGAGGCCTGTTAACTCGATTGTCGGACCCACACGTAACAAACCGTCACTTAACGCAAGATAGCTAATTACCGCCGCTACCCGGACAGAGTGTCGCGCTGTGTACCGCAAGCCAGAAAGAAACCTACATCATTACTAAAGAAACCTAGAATATAACAGCAGATCAGACCCTCTCGGCCCATCCGGACAGCCTGCTGTAAATCCATACATTTAACCTCTGTGCAGCGTGAATATAACGCTCATTACAGACAATCTTACCTGTTAATGAAGCCGTATCCGTTCCTCACATTAAACCATTTCACAGTCCCCAAAACCTTGGTTGCTGGAGGAGAAAAAAAAAAGTGTAAATTTGTATACAAATAATGGCGATAAACTAAAACACAACGTAACATTACACACAACGCACACAATATTATATACCGTATGTAGAGGGAACCTAAAGCTCTGACGGGATCCGGGCTCCCCCGCTAATCCCGGCCCCGAAGCGTGCTCACGGCCTAGGAAATGTAATTAATCTACCGGGCGGAAAACCTCAATCTAGCTTTATTAAAACAGCACATGACAGAGGGGACAATTAACGAACACGTGCCCCGATCACCGAAAGTCCCGCTGCCCGCTCAAGCACCAGGGCCCGAAAGGCTGAGCCACCACGTGGCTGACTCCAAGCCAAGCCACTACCCTGAGCCCACAGGGGGGCAGGCACCGGGTCACAGGGCATTCCCCCGGCCCGATATCAGAACAGGGTGGGGGGAGAGTTGGGTGGTTTATGGAGGGAACGGGGCAATGGGAACGGGTGGGCTCAGACACAAAAGCGGCGGCGGGCGAAGAGTAGGCCGCAGGCGGCGGACATTTTGAGGCCCTGATAGCTGCGAGGACACGGGGAAGCGGTGACGTCACGGCGCGGGGTGGAATGTCGCGAGGGTGGGGGGCGCGTGGCAAACGCTCCACGACGGTTTAAAGCCGTTCGGTTCAAACCCAAGGACCCGCCTTAACCCCCTCAGCTCCAGGACGGTGACCAACGGTTTTTTTTAAAATAAAATTAAACATTTTTTTACAAAAAAAAAAAAAAAACGGTGGTCCGACTGCGCGGCGCTAAAGGGGGGTTAAAGCGATACGGCAGAGAAAGGGCGAAGCCGCCTCACTCACCGATGACCTTTTTCTCTCCCACAGTGGCCGCCGGTTCTGTGACGGGCTTGCTGTCCAAGGCGGCTGGCTGCTGCGGCTGCTGCTGCACGGTTTCGACCTCACTGCTCATGATGGTTTTCTTCTGGTGATGACTCGGGCCGGCGGTGGCTCGTTTGTGTTATCGTTATTTTTCTTCTCTTCCCCCGGGTGTTGATGGTAACTAAGGCCGGCGGTGGGGGGGGCTGGTGCCTTCGAGCTCCCTCGCTTGTCCGCTTTCCGCTCCCGCTACCGATCGAACTGCCTAGAATGACGTGACAGACGGGTTAATCCTCGCAGACGGCCCCGCCCCATGCGGCGTCTGGTTGGACCAGCTTTGCGTCTGTCTGAGGGGGCTGCGCGAGCCCGCCCGCTAATTGGCCGCGATGAGTTGTCGGTCAAAAATCAGCGGGGCTGTCGTTGGGCTGGGTGTTTCGCGGACGCTCCCTATTGCCTGAAGGCTCTGTCAATCACAGAGTGGGACGGCTTAGTCGCGACCGTGGCCTCAGACGGCACCATATCTGTCCAGAATACTAACTAAAACAGAGGGGAGGGGGGTGAGCCCGCGGTACCCGCTGTGTCAGTCCGTAGCTCGGTGACACACGGACTCCATGCCCGTGACAAACGAAACCCTATAGCATTTACACATAGAATCCGGCAATTCAGTGACTCGCCGGAAATACACGCACCCCCCCGTGCAAGAATTATAAAAACAGCCAGCAGGAAAATAAATACATTCCCGGTACAAATTACAAAAACCCAGATTTATGTCTTAAAAATAACCTAAAGATACAATTCAGAATTAACCTCCTGCACATGCGCAGATTAGGAAGCCTTAAATATCCCCTGTCTGTATCTATCTATCTATCTATGTAACCATCTGTATCTGTCTGTCTGTCTATTCATCTACCTATCTATCTATGTATCTGTCTGTCTCCGTCCAATATGTCTAATAACTTCTATTAAAAAGGGTGTTGAAGAAATGCCCGTAAAGCTCCCCAAAATGTAAAGGTAACAGGACGATCACGCACATCACCGTAAGACACAAACATTGGCCAAAGGTTATGATGGCGTTAATGTGGTGAATAAAGGCCACAAAGGTGAATAAACTTCATCTGTTAACCCAAAGAAACTGGGCGCCGCTGCCCCGGGCAATCCCTTTCTGAATATCGGGGAAAGGCAGCCATGACAGCGGAGACCTGTTTGAAACAATGTTTGCATTTTCTAACTCTTTGGCTGCCTTGAAGGGACAGTTTAATGTAATGAAAATACGCTGTGAGTAACCCTAACACTCCGTGAGCGCATTAATGGTAGAAGCTGCAACCCTGCAGCTACAGCTGCCCTCCTCTGTGGTTGCTGGAAGCAGCCAATCAGTGGCAAGAAAGCGCTGCCATTAAAATCAGCGTGAACACTTTTCACGCGTGCGCATTGGAGTCTGGATAGACCCCCACCCGCGAGTCAGCGCTGGGGGTCGCACGCAGGGAGATGCGCTCAACCAAACACACCTACTGCGGGTATTGGGGGGGCAGAAGACAGGGGTGAATGCATATGGGGGGGGGTTCCGCAGAGGGACACCATGGAAATTTAAAGGGATCTCTCAGCTGATGACTCCACACGATGACTGAAGTGTCCCTTTAAATATATAATCATTAACATGTTTCATCTGTATGAGCCAGGCCCTCCTCACCTGTAACTCCTGGTATGTGATGCGCTAATTGTTATATGGAACATGATGGTGCTAAATAAATAAATATCAATAAATACCAATAATAAAATACATAATACTAATTATAATAAAATAATAAAATACATAATAATAATTACAATAATAATGATAAATAATGTAACCTGAACCACGGTTTACTTATTAAGCCCCATAAGAGTGAGTGAGTGAGTGCTCACTCGGAATGCGCATCTGTTTATGCTTCCTGCCTCCGGACTGCCCCCCCCAAATAATCTGTTTCATTCTCTAATTCTGGTTCATCCTGTAAAGGCTGATTAGTCTGATGCAATTGTTGGGGGGGGGTGTATTATGCATACATTGCATGATAAACATATAAAGGAGGCTCCCTGTGGATCTGGGAGCGTGAATGAGACACTCTCGTCATTTACAAGTGGTGAGTTAGCGCCGTGTATACATAGATTCCCCCTGCCGGGGCTTCCCCGCGGTGCCGTCTCCCATTGATTGTTTCAGGTTGCTGTTATAAAGGGTGTGAGCATCGGGTTACTTTACATCCCGGAGAGCACATTTATAATGTACAGAAAGTGTATAATTATTTAGGCTAAATCAGTACAATGTATGGACCGCGGGTCTCGGCCGAGACTTAAACCATCACTTTGTTTTTTACAAACATTCTGGAAAATGATGATATACCTCGCGAGCGTAAAGTAGGCAGAGAATACGAACTGATCCAACGCTTTGATCCAGCTGTAATATAGCACCGAAAAAAATGCACAAATTGATTAATCGTCCGTTTACGCTCTTTTCCACAGTAAGGAATGACACTAGTAGCCAGGTACAAACTGGTGGAGACAATCATGGTGGCACTCGTGTCCCGGCTCCTATCCCAATCTCCAGAGATGTGTTTAGTGGAATCAGAGACCGGTGAAACGATATAAACTTCTATCCACCGTCGGTCAAAGGATTCGGGTCACTCAGTTGTTTTCATAGAAAACAAGGACATTTCTGGCAAAAAGGGTTTCTAACGATCAATTAGCCTTTAAAACTTCAACTTGGATCAGCGAACACAACGTGCCATTGGAACACAGGAGTGATGGGAGTGATAAAGGGCAATTGGAACAGAGGAGTAATAATTTAAAAATATCCTCCCCCTGCTGCCTATCCTGAAAGCAGGAAGCATACTTACGTACACTTCCTGCCCCTACACGGGAGTTCATATAAGTAAACAGGAGCTTATCCGAAATCGAGGTTAGTAGCAGCAGTCAATTGCACGTATGTTATCTGAGTACTTATGTCTGGGATCTTTACTTCTGCTGCAAAACCAGACTGCAGTCCGCACAGTTTATGAAACGGGTTTCCAGAAATAGATCTCATTGCCATAAAGCAAGGTAATAGTTATTTTGGAAACCCAAATCTACATCTCAACCCCTTACCTCAAGAAATATGTCCGAATACGTGGAGGGCCGCTCATACCGACACAAAACCAATCATTAAACACAAGTTGTTTATTAGAAAAATATAAGTAAAAAAGAAAATTCCAACACACAGTTTTTTGCTGGGATTTCCGCAGCCTCTGAATCCAGAAAACATAGGTGAATTCATTTCAATAGTCCGTCAGTTTTCCACGTGACGTACAGAACAGCGAGCGTGTACATGTAATAGACATACATGTAAACATAGGCCTCTGGTATCTTGTATAACGGAGGGGGTGATATTATCTGGAAATAGAAACACAAAACATGATGTCAGCACTTAAGATCTAGAAAAAAATCCTTAGACAATACATTCAAGAGGCAGATATATGAACTACCCGACGTTGTAAAGAACAGTAATCGGCAAAGTTGATGTCAAAATATAAGAAGTTTGGCTTCAGTGGTAAAAGTAAAGGGGAAAAACATACTTCACACTCAGTTTGGGGTTTAAATGTTAAAGAGGGCAAACAAGGTCACAAAAAAGGAATTACTATTTTTGATAACTTATCTAGCCCTGGAGATTTTTCCTGCCCATAGCCAAACATCAATTTATTTACCAGCTATATTTATCACCCCCATTACTCCTGTGTTCCAATGGCCCTTTATCACTCCCATCACTCCTGTGTTCCAATGGCACGTTGTGTTCGCTGATTAAGTTTAAAAGGCTAATTGATGGTTAGAATATAACCACAGGCTGCTTTGAGACCACAGGTTAGTATTTAACAGAGTAACTCACCCTCCGTTACATTTCTCCACACTGGGCTATCACAACTGGTAATTTGGGTTTATTGTTAGGACCCGTTGGCACATTCTGAAAGATACAGATCAGATATTCAAATGCGTTTTCAAAACACAATTTTGTTGATCCTAATAAGGTACGGTTATTGTTAGGAAGAGCTTTTTTGGGTGCAAAGCATGTCACAGATCGTAATCTACAAGAACAGTCCAGAGGTTTCCATGGTAACTGCACCACATTTAGCCCCAGAGCATGATACTGCAGAGCCTGGAGGCTTTCCCTGCTCAGACACATCCTACACCAAGAAACTATAATAAATGTTACTTCTTCCTGTTGCAGTATAAAGTTTCTACACGATGCATAACCCTGCATTTATGCACAGAGGTGGTTGCATTTTTCTTTCCTTTTGTGCCACCACCTTTGCCAAACACTATAAAGTGCTTTAACTGCTGAGATGTTTACTGCAAGAGGCAGCATTAAGCCAAACAATCCCGCTCACATAACTGATGGAAGGCCTCTCCCACGTTAAGCAAACAGCACAGGCTGATATAATGTCCTGTTGCAAAGCCAAGTCCCCAAACAATTCGCCTTTTAACCAAAAGACCTTTAACATGCAGGGCTTTGCGGAAGGAAAGAGGTGGCTTCAGAAGGTTTTAATTGCATTGGGAAAGATTTACTGCCATTCTGACACAGTTTGTACAAACGGAAGACTGTGTAAATATTGGTATCAGTCGGCAATATCCTCTCCGTAGCTTTCTGCATCGTGGCGCGATGGTGGTCTTGCTGTCTTGGGTGGGTTTATTCCAGACAGAAAACAGACCACACGCACGGACCTATGCGGTGAGGCACAAAACAGTTAACACCAGGTCCACGACGCCAGTATAATCAGGGACAGAGAGGAGTGCTGAATAAGACTAACCAGGTCCAAGTCAGTCCCTTGACTTAACACATCAGGGTTTATTCACCAAAGTGAGAGTTTGCAGTAGAGTTATGTTTCAGCTTCTTGACTTCACCATACATTTTGAAAATCCTAAGGTTAATTCTATGAACATTTGGTACTCTTATCAAACGAGATAAAGCTGTTACAATAATGTTCCAGTGTTAACACCAAGTGGTAATAAACCAGTACACTACAGTCCACCCCACTATTAACCATTTGCAGTTTGCCGTTACAGTTGCCTGTACATAATTTCTTCATGAAAAGAAACTCTCTTACCTCAATTTTCCTCATTACTAGGAGTCCATCAACAACCTTACCTGTGGACACAAACATGTTAGATCAGACACAGCATGCAACGGTTACGGGGCTTGTCCGCTGAGCAGTGCGCCTGATAAGTAAAAATGACTCGGGTGGAATTGAAAGAGAATATACATTTATGTTATGTACAAAATGTTATATTTTGCAAATGTGCGTTACTCATACCCGACAGCGCAGCGAGAGCCTCTGCAGAGCCGGTAATTATAAAAAACAAGAGTAACACTGATAACAATAACTTTACGACTGTTCCACCAAGGTGCTGAACACTCACCAAAAACCACATGCTTCCCATCCAGCCAATCGCACTTCGAGCATGTGATAAAAAACTGGCAGCCGTTCGTTCCGGGGCCGCTGTTAGCCTGCAAATGGAAGAAACCTTTAAACCCTTCAGGACCGGAATCTTCGTGCTGCGTCTTCCCTTGAAGACCGCAGTTTTATTTAAATATTTAAAAAAAAAAAAAATAGAATCAAGTGGCCAGTTCAAAACGCCTTCATGCTCTTCTTTCTGCCCAAGTCACACATATTTTCAGCAGATATTCGGTTTTATAAAGATGCCAGTGAGAGGGCATACACTACGACAGTACTCAGGAGCAATTGTGTGCAACGTATTTATAAATGACCTTGCAATAGGCATATTAAATTTAATATTAAAAAAATAATATATTTAATATTAAATTTAATATTAAAAAAAATAATAAATTTAATATTAAATTTAATATTAAAAAAATAATATATTTAATATTAAATTTAATATTAAAAAAATAATATATTTTTTTAATATTAAATTTAATATTAAATATATTATTTTTTTAATATTAAATTTATTATTTTTTTAATATTAAATTTAATATTAAATTTATTATTTTTTTAATATTAAATTTAATATTAAAAAAATAATAAATTTAATATTAAATTTAATATTAAAAAAATAATATATTTAATATTAAATTTATTATTTTTTTAATATTAAATTTAATATTAAAAAAATAATATATTTAATATTAAATTTAATATTAAAAAAATAATATATTTAATATTAAATATATTATTTTTTTAATATTAAATTTAATATTAAAAAAATAATAAATTTAATATTAAAAAAATAATATATTTAATATTAAATATATTATTTTTTTAATATTAAATTTATTATTTTTTTAATATTAAATTTAATATTAAATATATTATTTTTTTAATATTAAATTTAATATTAAAAAAATAATAAATTTAATATTAAAAAAATAATATATTTAATATTAAATATATTATTTTTTTAATATTAAATTTATTATTTTTTTAATATTAAATTTAATATTAAAAAAATAATATATTTAATATTAAATTTAATATTAAAAAAATAATAAATTTAATATTAAATTTAATATTAAAAAAATAATATATTTAATATTAAATTTAATATTAAATTTATTATTTTTTTAATATTAAATTTAATATTAAAAAAATAATATATTTAATATTAAATTTAATATAAAAAAAATAATAAATTTAATATTAAATTTAATATTAAAAAAATAATATATTTAATATTAAATTTAATATTAAATTTATTATTTTTTTAATATTAAATTTAATATTAAAAAAATAATATATTTAATATTAAATTTAATATTAAAAAAATAATATATTTAATATTAAATATATTATTTTTTTAATATTAAATTTATTATTTTTTTAATATTAAATTTAATATTAAATTTAATATTAAATTTATTATTTTTTTAATATTAAATTTAATATTAAAAAAATAATAAATTTAATATTAAAAAAATAATATATTTAATATTAAATTTATTATTTTTTTAATATTAAATTTAATATTAAAAAAATAATATATTTAATATTAAATTTAATATTAAAAAAATAATATATTTAATATTAAATATATTATTTTTTTAATATTAAATTTATTATTTTTTTAATATTAAATTTAATATTAAAAAAATAATATATTTAATATTAAATTTAATATTAAAAAAATATTAAATTTAATATTAAAAAAATAATATATTTAATATTAAATTTAATATAAAAAAAATAATATATTTAATATTAAATTTAATATTAAAAAAATAATATATTTAATATTAAATTTAATATTAAAAAAATAATAAATTTAATATTAAATATATTATTTTTTTAATATTAAATTTAATATTAAATATATTATTTTTTTAATATTAAATTTAATATTAAAAAAATAATATATTTAATATTAAATTTAATATTAAAAAAATAATATATTTAATATTAAATTTAATATTAAAAAAATAATAAATTTATTATTTTTTTAATATTAAATTTAATATTAAATTTATTATTTTTTTAATATTAAATATATTATTTTTTTAATATTAAATTTAATATTAAATATATTATTTTTTTAATATTAAATTTAATATTAAATATATTATTTTTTTAATATTAAATTTAATATTAAATATATTATTTTTTTAATATTAAATTTAATATTAAAAAAATAATAAATTTAATATTAAATATATTATTTTTTTAATATTAAATTTAATATTAAAAAAATAATATATTTAATATTAAATTTAATATTAAAAAAATAATATATTTAATATTAAATATATTATTTTTTTAATATTAAATTTATTATTAAATATATTATTTTTTTAATATTAAATTTAATATTAAATTTATTATTTTTTTAATATTAAATTTAATATTAAATATATTATTTTTTTAATATTAAATTTAATATTAAAAAAATAATAAATTTAATATTAAAAAAATAATATATTTAATATTAAATATATTATTTTTTTAATATTAAATTTAATATTAAATATATTATTTTTTTAATATATTTAATATTAAATTTAATATTAAAAAAATAATATATTTAATATTAAATTTATTATTTTTTTAATATTAAATTTATTATTTTTTTAATAATAAATTTAATATTAAAAAAATAATATATTTAATATTAAATTTAATATTAAAAAAATAATAAATTTAATATTAAATTTAATATTAAATATATTATTTTTTTAATATTAAATTTAATATTAAATATATTATTTTTTTAATATTAAATTTAATATTAAAAAAATAATAAATTTAATATTAAAAAAATAATATATTTAATATTAAATATATTATTAAATTTAATATTAAAAAAATAATAAATTTAATATAAAAAAAATTTTTAATATTAAATTTAATATTAAATTTATTATTTTTTTAATATTAAATTTAATATTAAAAAAATAATATATTTAATATTAAATATATTATTTTTTAATATTAAAAAAATAATATATTTAATATTAAATTTAATTATTTTTTTAATATTAAATTTAATATTAAATAAATAATATATTTCATATTAAATTTAATATTTATTTCATATTAAATATATTATTTTTTTAATATTAAATTTAATAATATATTTAATATTAAATTTACGCAGGAGAAACTCACCAAGTTAATGTGGCAAAACAAAACAAAAGGGGTGCTGTAGTACATACCATGGACAGAAGGCCAGGGGCAGAGTGCTTTAGCTTAAAGTTCTCATCTGTAAATGGTCCTCTGTATATACTTGCAACTCCAGTGCCATCTCCCTTTAAAGGAACCAACATATTAAATAGTGGAAAGAATACTTCATGATGTATCTTACATTGTATGCAACCAGAAATGGACACCGATGCATGCTTTCCAGATGGTGGAGTGTCCTCACGTAACAGACGCAGGTCTACGCCAGCTACAATTGCTGCTTCAGGAGATTATTTTCATAAAACGTTTACTTTTTTCAACAGAAACTTACATTAACAAAGTCGCCGCCTTGGATCATGAAATCTTTTATTACCCTAAGGGAAAAAAAAAAGGAAGGAAACATTAAGAAAGACATTGAGAGGAAAAACAATGATACAACAGAACGAGGTAGCCCCCTGTACTCACCTATGGAACGTGCTTCCTTTATATCCTATAGGGACACCGTCCTTCCTGGAACAAGATGCACATTAGACAAAATAAACAAATGGAAAGAAAAAGTGAAGTCTTCTATATCCAGTTTTTTAAGGTGAAATCAGGTCAGATTTAATGTCTTTGCTCCGGCTGCAGGAAGATCTTTCTCTGAATATTGCACAGATATATGAGTGAGATTTATTGTATTACATGCATTATACAGGGCCAGCCATTTGTTGCTGAATGAACCTGCTGGTATCAGCCCTTCATAATGAATTAAAGGATTCCCATACCACCCCCTTTGTGTTACCAAAAGCAAAAAAAGCGGTCACACCACACGCTCTGGATAATTACCAACAAAGACTTTCTAAGGTTCTAAGTGACAAGAAAAAACAAAAAAAACATGTTTATACTCTTATTCTTTAAAGTAGTAGCATCTTTGATAATATTTTTAAATTCTACAAGCACATCCATACATTGTTTCTTGAAAATAAAAAAGTGGTAATAAGGTAACAGATGCAGGATGATCATTAGACAATATAAATACGTAAGCATGCAGTAATGCTGCAAAGTTTCCAGTTTTGAAGACACAAACCTAAATTCACCGGTGCAGAACTGCCTGGAATGAAGAAAAAAAAAAGAAAAAAGAATGGGTTAAAAAAATGTGTGAAGCAGTACAGGCTCATATAGGACTCTGCTGTGAATGGTAACCCCCGCTGACTGTGAATAAGTAATTGGTTCATTCACATATAGACAACAGAAGACCAGAAAGACTATGTATGTTTATGTTTACATGTAAACATCTCAACGGTGAGATATATATCTCTCTCTCTCTATATATATACACACACACACACTGCTGCTGCTATTATGCATAATAAATGTGCTACTATCCTGACATGATTTAAGTTTCAGTATAGCACACAAAAACGCACAGCATGGAGTAGTTGTAGAAGGAATGTTTTGTGACTTCATGCTTCCATCCATGTTTAACGTGGATGGAGGTAGAAATGTGCCATTAGTGGGTTTTTCCCGGTAAAATCACCTGAAATTCTCTGCTGTTTTCGGAACAACATCTGCAAAGAGTTCAATTTTCATCCGGCCGACCTCCTGGAAAAAGCACAAACATTTAGCAACATAAAAGAAAATAACACTGCAGACCGTACAGTCCACGCTGTAGCTGAACATCGGAATCACTCTCTTATTATATATGTATTTATACCTGTTGTATATTTTATCACCTGAAAGGCCAAAGGAGGGACACTTAACTTCATGGGGGGTAGTGATGTGACTGCCAGACACAGACTTTTTGGCTTATTGATAGCTATTTAGTGAAGCATTTCAAAAGAAGAAAGTATTTTATTCACACAATTTAATTGATAAATGTACCCCCATTCCCAACAAACATTCTGAGCTCCGAGAGAAGAGGGGCATCAGGGGAAGAAAATTAGGGGCATTAGGGGTTTAGGGCCCAAAGAGGGACTGAGGAAACAAAACAGGGACACTTGGGAGTTATGGAACCCCAAACCGCATGTTACATGAAAACAATCCTTTGGCGGCAAATATTTATTATAGGTGACCAGTATACGGAAAATAATGAATGAAAAGGGCTGCTACGGAAGGCCACGGTAAAGTGAGGCAGGAACACATTGTACAGACCCCGCCACACCCCCTATACCTAGCGACCCTGAGCCCACGCAGGGCAATAACATAAGAAAACAGGGGCTGCCGCTAACTGCACGCCCACAAACACGCGGTCCGTTACCTGCCCTCCGATGCTGACATCGAAGAACACGATTGGATTGTTGGAGCTGGAAGCCGGTGCCGCCATGTCTATCTGTGGCAGATCCGGAAGAGGCGGGGGAAGCTAGATTCACTACATCCGGTTCTGACAGCGCGTGGCAAGGTAGTGCCAGCTGCGCATGCGCAGAGACTGCACTTGTCTAAAGCCTTTCCGGAATAGCCTAGACACGCAGCAAGAATACCTGCAGTGTGTCATCGTATCACGCAATACACGTGGGCGTTCAAATGCTTATAGTACAGCGATAAGATCACGATTAAACCCTGCATCTATGTAATATATATATATATATATATATATATATATATATATATATATATATATACACACACGCACACACGTGTTTACATATGTACGTTATTTACTATCATGAAGGGTGACCTTGCATGTATGTGGCAGGATGTGGCATGGCATACAGTCCTTTATATTACTGCAGCATTTACACACAGTGAATCATGTGAAGGTACATGTCTACTATATATCCACTCCCACCTTTTATTCTATTATGCTGGTCCGTGTGCTTAGAACTCCCTGCCTCTCCCCATTCATATAGGGGAGTGTTTAAGACCCTCTACTCATATCTGTTGAAGGGGGCCAGGAATCGCTTGCAGCAGCATCAAAATTGCATGTAATTTCATGGATTTCTTTCTATCCTTTGAGACTGCGCACTCTCGCAAGCAAAAAATGCTTTATTTCATATAACTTTTACTGTACGTCCACCCCCATTAAATCACAAATCAAGAGATAAAAATCGGGAAAAGTTTATTTTGTAACTTTTAATAAAGTAATAGAAAAATACAAACATCAATAAAAGTGACACATTGTATACAATAACATTAGTGATTTCTCGGATCCTTATTCTACAATTAGCAGCATTTTGTCATCCTTATTCTCAGAAAGGCACCGTATTGTCGTCCTTTAGATCCTCGGAAACGGTTTCACGCATCCTCAGGGGCTGGGTGTGGAGTCTGTTCTGGGGAAGTGACATTAACCCCCGCTGGAGCTCCATTCAAATATCCAACCTCTGAAACCTGGCTGTGTGACAAAGACCGGGGGTCTGCCGTTTTCTCATGATTTCTGCCGCTGAGAAATATCCCGCTGTAGTTGGACAGCCCTGCTGCGGAAAAACTGAGGAAGAAGATATGTTGAAGACGCAGTCCTGTGTATTTTGAATCATTTATTTTTTTACATATTAAAGTCCCTCCTACCCATAACCTGGGGGCGCTTCCCAGGGCAGGCTACCCAGAACTCTCGCTCTTCTGGGGAGTGGCTTTGCGATGGGGGTGGGGCTATCTGGTTGTGTAGGCAGAGCTGTTGGTTAGCACCAGACATTCTTGAGTAGGGTGGAAAGCGGTCATGGCTAAATGCCGCTTCCCCTGCCCGGAGAACAAGGAAAATGACTGATGCCAACAGGCAGCCACCGGGTAAAGGGATGAGCAGCATTTGTCACCCAAAACCCTCCAGAAATCGAGCCCTTCACATGGTTATCTACCACGACATGCTCGTTTCCTGAACAAGCTATACTTCAATGGAGCCAATCTGCTTGGGGGGGGCATGAAGGTTTTGATACCACCTGTGCCTGTATGATGTCCCATATTAACAAATACAACCTCCCACCTTCTAAGTGTGTGATATTAAAAGCAATCCTTCGGCCGCCATCTTTTATGCACTTAACCTCAAATAAATATTTGTTCTCACCTTCCCACAGGCAGATGTAACATCGTATCCCTCAACAGCAGACATTCGGACGGTATAAGTTTTCTGATTTCCTTTTAGAGAAGAAACAAAACAAACATGAAACAGAAATAAGCGGTCTAAATAAAGCAATGTCTGTTTATAAAGAAGCTCGTACGTGGAACGAAACCTGCAGAGGTTCCCCTACGGCTCCAAGCCAGCGGTCAGTATCCCGGAGCACTAAATGCTAGCCATATATAACTGTATAGGGAGGAGACTGTCCCGAGGGGGTGGAGCCAGAACAGGGATTAACGTTAAATATTGGTGGAATTTTGCAGCAAGTGGGTGGAGCTAGTTTTTTTTTTTAAATAAATGTTATAAAAGCCAAAGGGAGTATAAAATTTTATTGAAATAGCCTCGTAAGGATATTAATGAAATCTTATTTACGTTAACAGAAAGTCTACAAAGCTAATTACTGGTCTGGGTCACACTGATTATTGACTCACCTCGGAATTAAGGGCTTGGATCTTCTTTATAACCCGATCCAGCGAGCCAGCCTGGTTATAAAGCTGGAGCAGACATTCCTGTAACTGTTTGTTCTCTTCATCTAGAATATGAGCCCTATAAAAAATATATATTTATATATACACCACCATTCAAACGTTTGCACATCTATAATAACACTAACTGAGTGTCTGCTGACTGCGTAGCGGCCCCTCACATCCCACTGACGGGGGGATCGCTCTCCCTACCTGTTTCGAAGGGACAGCAGCTCCCACTGGTGGTTTCGTTCTATGGCTTCTTGTTCATTTATCCGCTGTAACATGTGCCTGTTCTCTAGGTGAAGATGGTCATTCTCTGCTGTGATCCTGTTAATCCACTGCTGATCCTAAAAGAAAAAATACCCAATTAATATAAAAGGATTTCTATCCCTCCTCGCGTTGACTGTTCCCAAAAGACTTTACGCTGCCAACGTTACAACCACCCTTGGATTCCTCTGCATTTCCAATCTAGGTTTCAATAGGTTTGGTGTTGATGGATGCCAACGTATAGCGAAGAGTCACCTCCCTGCCAGGGCCTTTTTGGATCTAAAGATTATTCACAAAAGGAGACACATTATGAAAGGCCAAGCCCTGAAACTTCTCCTTTTAGTAGGACAGAGCCTGGTCCATATAATGCTTAGATCAATAGAATGTATTGTAGGTTATACGTAACGTAAGGAAGTTTTATTGTACTGAGAGGGTTGGTAGATGAGTGGAACAGCTTCCCAGCAGAGGTGGTAGAGGCTAAACCAACAAGGAAATGTAAACACGCATGGGATAGACATATGGCTCCTGAATCTATGATGAGCCATATGTCTATCCCATAGAAGAGCTAGGTGGGCCGATTGCAATTTCATAGATGATTTGATCAATTTCATAGATTAACCCCTGACTGGTTTTACCAACCAAGCTACGTGTACCTTTTCTGCTTGGCTCCTGCACAGTGCGATGTCCATTTCCAGTTGTTTAACCCGAACGTCCCGCTGATTTAGTTCATTAAAGTGAACGTCCTTCGCTCGGTCGAGCTTGGCCTTATGCCGCAGCTGCTTCTCATTGTATTTTCTGAAGGGGGATAATGTGGGGCAGGGATACAAAGCAAGAAGTAACGTAATGTAAATCTGTCGCAAAATGGGAAAGTGAATACTTTGTAACATTTACAAACATTTCTGATCTCATTGGAATAGCTGGAAGGTTTTTTTGGATCTTTTCTGGAAGCCCTGGGTCTGACAGCTGAATTCAGGGGGCATGAATATCTGGGACAGTGGTGAGATGGGTCAAAAGGAGCAGCTGCATCAGTTCCCTTAGGGGGAAAAAGCATGTGCTCCTTGAGCCCCCCCCCCCCCAACAGCAGCTGGGGCAACTAACACTGGTGCACTGTTGGCAATGCCATTCCATAATTCAATGGAGAGAGGGGTCTGCGCAACCAGCGACAAAACCTCAAAAGCCCGTTTGGGAAACCCAATGTAAGGATATATGGCTTCCTCCTTATCCTCCTTCACCTCTGTTGTGACATCATTCCTTTTATTGATATTTGCATAATGGTTCTAGGCGAGATCTAGAACATCAAGAGACATCTGTGATACTATTCAACGGACCAACATTCATACAGAAAGCCTTCTAGACCTCAGAGGTTCCTTCGTTATCACTAAAGGCCGAGATAGCTGTCTTCACACTTGTGTCTAATATACCTGATATATTCATCCAACTGTTTCAAGATCTTGTTGTATTCCTTATGCAATTCTTCCTTCTCTTGCTGCGCTTGCAAAAGGTCTTCAGAAAGCTTCTGGTTGTTACTTTCACGATAGATACGCTGAAAAGCCAGAGAAAATAGTTTACGTAAGCAGCGTAAAGCAACTTTGATGGACATGAGCATAAATAAAGCATAGAGGTCCAAACTTCATCTGCCACTAGCTGCTCTTATATTCTTATACGCTCTCCCTTTCTTCTCTCTCGACACTTCAGTGTCCCCGTCTCCTTTTCGGCAGCTCCACTTTATTTCTTGACTCTTTTTCTTCTTCTGTCTTCTTTCTTCATCCGCTTCTCCCTGGCATCAGCTCCGTCAACCAGGCCTCCCGAAGCACTTCCGCGAAAGGGCAGAGCTTCCACACTATTGTGCGAGTCCCCAGATAACGGAGCTGATCAACGGAGGGAAGCGGGTGAAAGAAAACGGAAGAACGAGAAGACGGAGAAAAGGAGACAGGGACAACGGAAACGGTCAGCGGAGAAAGTAGGGAGAATAGAATGGAAAAAGCCGTCCCAATTTCACTTACTTTATATTGCAGCCTGAGGGGCAGTGTCTTTATAAGAAGTGAAGAAAAAGAGCGTTGCCAGAAAGTGCCCAAGGTAATGGTCACAATGGATCACCAGACCCCCAAATCTTCATCTCCTGGAGCCCCCCGCAGGTATCTGTGATCCCCCTACATACGACGAACTAACCTCTTTGGCTGATGTGTTTTTTTCATCGTCAAAACTTCGTAGAAGTGACTCCTGCTGATTGAGTTTAAACTTCAGTGCAGAATTATTTTCGGTCAGTAATGTCTCCTGGTAACGAAGAGTTTTAATGGTTTGCTTTAACTCTTCTATGCTTTGATCCAAGACTTTTCTAGAAGGAATAAAAACAAAGACTGCAAGTCAACCCATTTTCACATCCAGAATTACCACGGATACTTTGGGTGGGTGACTGTATATAGTGATAGACGCCAGCGCTGTATACAGTAATATAACCCCCAGTGCTGTGTACAGTAATATAACCCCCCAGCGCTGTATACAGTAATATAACCCCCCAGCGCTGTATACAGTAATATAACCCCCCAGCGCTGTGTACAGTAATATAACCCCCCAGCGCTGTGTACAGTAATATAACCCCCCAGCGCTGTATACAGTAATATAACCCCCCAGCGCTGTATACAGTAATATAACCCCCAGCGCTGTATACAGTAATATAACCCCCCAACGCTGTATACAGTAATATAACCCCCAGCGCTGTATACAGTAATATAACCCCCAGCGCTGTATACAGTAATATAACCCCCAGCACTGTATACAGTAATAACCCCCAGCGCTGTATACAGTAATATAACCCCCAGCGCTGTATACAGTAATATAACCCCCAGTGCTGTATACAGTAATAACCCCCAGCGCTGTATACAGTAATAACCCCCAGCGCTGTATACAGTAATATACCCCCCAGTGCTGTATACAGTAATAGAACCCCCAGCGCTGTATACAGTAATATAACCCACAGCGCTGTATACAGTAATATAACCCCCAGCGCTGTATACAGTAATATAACCCCCAGCGCTGTATACAGTAATATACCCCCCAGTTCTGTATACAGTAATAACCCCCAGCGCTGTATACAGTAATGTCGGTTGGTGACAAAAACCTGAAAAAATGGACTGAGCCATTCTATTGTTCCCCACAGGCAGTATGATAAGGAGTCGGGGGGTTGTCTAGTAGATCGGGGATCAGATAACAGAGCGAGAATCATGCAAATGGCTGATATACAGCTGCATAAAAACATCATATTATGGGGCAAAAACTAGAAAACTGCACAATATTTTTGAAAATGTGTTTTTAATCTGATACTAGCAGTGAAAGAAATTGATGGGAGATCTCCCTTAAAGAATGAACGGCGTATAAAGATCCCAAGAAAGATCACCTGACTTCAGAAGCCTGATGGGAAGGAACGCACAAGCCGTGCCATGATCCGTGTAGTGGAATGAAAACAGAATCCGGTTTCCCCCGGGATTCTTGCGATTCTTTAGCCATACTTTTCTCCTTACCTCCTCAGCTGCTCCTCTTGACACTGGGCTCGGATCTTGGTTTCATTTTCTTTGACCTTTTTTAGTTCTTCTTCCAGGCGTTTCCGCTCAGCCGCGTGCGTCTGCGACAGCTGGAGCTGGTGCTGGGAGGATCGCAGTTGTTGCTGCAGCTCCGAGACCTGAAGAAACATGATAAAAGCGACTGCTGATGGCTGACATATAATACCCGGTTTTAAGGTGGCACCCAAAAGGTATAGAAACAAAGTATCTGCCGGCAGATCGGCCCCATTCGGCCCCCGTCTAGTCGCCCGTTTCTCCTGCTGTAAAGACTGAAACCTTAATCAGTCGTTGGTCTCGTCTTAGATTCAGGAGCCATATGCCTATCCTTTGTGTGTTTTAATCCCCTCTATCACCTCTGCTGGGAGGCTGTTGGACTTATCCACCAGTTTTTCAGTATCAGCGCCACTGTTCATATAGAAGCAGCTTCGATACGCAATACAGAGAACGTGGGTGATGGAGGCCCTGCTGCTTAGCATTTCCACTCTTTCCTACCTCTCATTATTTATTGATTTCTATAGCACCGATGTATTCCATAGCGCTGTCCGATGACCAGTTAGTTTATAATCTAGTGGGGAGATGTTCTAGTAGCCTGTGGATGATCTATGAATCCTCCATTCTATAGTATGGCTTTGCATGCGTAGTAACTCATGGATATGATCACATGTCGCTGTATCGTCCAATCGCAGAGGAGCCACTTACCATTTTCTCCGCGAGGACGGTTCGGGTTTTTTCGTGCTCTAGTCTTTCTTGCCAGTTGCTTTGCAACTTGGAGTTTTGGTTTCTCTTTAAAAGCTCCAGTTCCGTCTCCTTCATCTTCTGCTGCCTCTTCTCCAGTTCCGCTTCAAGGCCGGAGCAGCTCGCCGTGACGCTGGCCAGCTTCTGTTTGACGTGATTTAATTCTCCGCTGATCTGTGTTGGGACGCAAAGAGGAGCAGCATATACTAATCCCAATTACACTTTGAAATGATTTAGGCCAGAAATCCAGATAACGTGGGTTTTGGGAAAACACCTAAATACGCCAATAGCGAAGCAGTGAATTGAGGCTAAACTGGGAACCCTGAAGAGTCCGAGTGTAGAATGAGAGCGGCATCTTCACTTTCTGTGCTCAGGATCTGCCTGATTATTATTAATTATTATTATTATTATCTTTTATTTATATAGCATCCCCCTTTTTCAGCTGGCTTCTGGCTCTATTTGTAAAGGTAGGGAGGGAAAAAAAGGATTTGGACAGGTAACTAATTATTAAGGTAGCTTATTATAGTTTTCCCAAAATAAAAAACTGTCCCTTTCTTTTGAACCCAATGTTACACAATTTATTTATTTTTTTTTTAAATTATACATGTATTATTATTATTATTATTATTATTATCCTAATGATAATTTCCCCTATTTGGCGTAATATTTGCGCATACCTTGGTGTTCTCTTGCTGCAGAGAAATATGTTGCTTCTTAATCTCCAGGTTTTTGTCCCGTTCGTATCTCAGCTCCTTTTCGGCCGAGCCGCACACGTTCTGAACCCTGTGGAGGTCTTGGCGCAGCTGCCGAATTTCCTCATATTGCTGTTGGATCAGAGAATCGCCTGTTAGAAACTGCAAAAAAAAAGAAAAAAAAAAGAGAAATCACAATAACAGCTGGGTAACCTATCAACACGGCAATGACACGTATGAACACGCGAGCATGCGCTACCTGTATCACCAACCTCTCTATTTATAACAAGATTATTATTAATCTAATTATCTAATCAACTTCCAGTTCTGATGTTCGCGCTGTTCCCCTACCCTCTATTCTTACAAAGGCTGCCGGAACCAATCAACAGCAATCAGTAACTAAACAACAGGGCAGATATAACTTAATGGGGCGGAATAATCATACCGATCCATTGCGCAGATATTAGGATATGTTTAGCTACGTTCCCAAATTAATCCCACAGAGACGTATTACTATTACGATCAAGGCCATTTCTGACTGCATTTAATAGAAATATTGATTTTACCGGCAGAGATCGGAGACTGTAAAAAGCTTTATAAACCCCAATCCCGTCGGAGACTTCTGGCTACGGAGAGGCAGCACATAGTATTTCACGCTGCGTAGAATAGTGAGCGAAAGGGCATCTGAGGACACGGGGCGGAAATATCCCAAAACGCTCAGTAAATCTATATGGGAACCAGCTGTGCCTGTTACAGAAACCCCCCCTTATCCTAAACCTATCAATGTGTGCCAGAAACCGCCTGAAATTCCATATATATATATATATACACACAGTATATTAATCAAACTAGTCCTTTCATTTAAATTCAAATACCTGCAGTGATTTATTGACAAGCACAAGCTATATGTAATTTCATTAAATTTCATCAATACTATAATATAATAGATATATATATATACACACACACACACAGGACAGCACCCAGTGTATAATGAGTATTATGATGGCTTGTTGTGTCGGCGAGTACAGACAAAGCTCCACGTGTTCGGAGGGAATGCAGAAAGGAGAAAAGCTGGATCAGCCGGATAAGAAGCTCACAGAACTTCTTCCAACAACTTTAAGCTATAGATTATTCCTCGTACCGCGATCAGACGCAGAACTTCGCTAATTCCGGGTTCTATAACGTGATAGCGACTTAAGGGGAATCTAACGAGAAAACCTCTATGAATGAAAAGTGCGTAAACACAAACAAGATATGTATTTTAAATATACATTTAATGACATATAATAATATAGTTATAAAAAAAAACCCTTTATTTATATTTGTAGATGGTCCAGGTATCCGAGGGCAGCTTCATTTTAGAAATTGCACCCTTGCTGTTGTTTAAGGTAAGATCCCATTGCCTATAAGCCTTATTGCCCCTTTAATAGCCACTTAAAGAAATGTAAATAGCTATAAAAGATATAAACTCGTCTATGGATACCGGGAACCGTTCTCTGAAATGATGCCAACCTTTGGGACGATCTCTTCCGCGCCGTCTCCGCAGCTCTGGGGTCTGGGCATCTTATCCTGCATGTCCGCCATCTCTCGCTTCAGGCGTAAATTCTCGTCTCGCTTGCTTTGAAGGTCTTGTCTGGCGTTTTTTGTCTCTTGCCGAAGCTGCAGGGTCTCTTCCCAGAGCTTCTGCTTCTCTTCCATCCCTTCGTGGATTTGCTTTTGAAGAGCTTCACATTTCTTTTTACTCTCGGAGACTTGGATACTTTCAAAAGACAATGAAAGAAAAAAAAAAAAGGGAATAAACGTTCGATAAAAATAAAAACCTCTAAAGTAGAAATAAAGAGTGGGATGTCACCGGCGTAATAACATTCAGCACTTAAACTGTAATAAAAGGGTGTGTTTTTTAATGGGAAAAACAACCAGTTTTAGTTGGACGGGAGGACCGCGTAAAAATACCACAAAGTATAAACTGTTCCGAAATATTTGGTGACCTTCCAAACATGAGCTGCTCTACAACGAAAAAACTAAAGGATCAAAACCAGAGGCTGTGTAATAATCAGCATCCGCCAGAAAAGGTGATCTGATTCATGAGCAAGGATTATCATACAAGTGTCCCTGTTCAGTTTTGCCAGTCCCTCTTTGGATCCCAAACCCCCCCTTCAACTGATGCCCCTCTATTCTAGGCGCTCAGAGTGTTTGCTGAGTATGAGGGCATCACAGGGTCCCACAGCCCTAAAAGCCCCGATAATGTATATAGAAACCGCAGAAAGTGCCCCACTAACACTAAATATCCAGCAATAGGACACAAAGTCGCAAAGACATCTTGGCAACGCCACACCCATAGCCACGCCCACTAAAACAAATGTCCAATAAAGAATATGCTTCATATAGTATGTCCCAACCTATCCCATAAACCTGTATGCAATATCACTATCAGTAAATTTGAGTTAAATATTGCACTGTGGAAGAAGAAGAAAAAGAAAAAGAAAAAAGAAAGAAGAAGAAAGAAGAAACACGTTTACCTCATTGTATGTATTTGATTCTCCAAATCTGAGATCTTCCCTTCTAGTTGCTGACAGATCTTCTCCTTGGCCATCAGGGCCTCACTGGGCAAGTCTTGTTCGCCTCGTCTCATCTCCAATCGTTTGCATTCTTCAGCGAGTTCCAAGATCTAAAAGATAAAGGGAACCGTTAGCTTCACGAGATAAATCACCTGTGTCAAAGTTTGATCTTTTATTTATTTCTAAAAATGAAGTAAAAAAAAAATATTTGGTCAAAGTGTGAATATTTCACAAAAATAACACGGAACAGGTCAGCGATGTGTATTCCGCATCACCTTGCCGTCTTGCGTCTTCTTCTCCTTTCGCAGCTGTTCATTCTCCGCACGTAAACTCTTTCTTTCCTCCTCCAAGTTTTTAAGGCTCCTCAGGTCATTTTGAAGACTTTTCACCCGAACCGTCGATGCCTGCAGTTCCTGGTAAGAAGAAGACTAACTGTGAGTGGATGCAGCCCTGGCCCTCCTCTCTTACCTTCACGCGTCGTTGTTTGCGGTTCCTTCTCTCCCGAGGATAACGGAGAAAGAAGGAAAAATCCCAGAAGGTGGGAACCCAGAACCGTGGGACCTAAAGGTGCCGTTCCACCGACCCGGCTCAATTAAACACTTTAGTTACTAAATGCAGCATCATAAAGAGCTATCAACATCTCGGAGGTAAAAGGGAAGGAGCGAGAGAAAAGAAGGAGGGATACAGCAGGGGAAGGAAAATTGGACAAAAAAAACAGAAAGGGGGGGAGGAATCTAAGAAACGGGAAAACAAAAAAGGAGAGGCAGAGGAGGGAACGAAATGAAGAAAGGAGGAGGAAAGGAAGGCAATGGGGTGAGGTCTATATGTTGCAGCGGAACTAGTTGTTTTCCACCCATTTTTAGAAAGGAACGTGAGTATCTGTCACGTTTGTTGCGAGGGAGGGGAACGGTGGCGTTAGCGCATATGAGCCCGGGACCACCTGTTCCATAACCATTTACACACAAGCTGCGCTCTTATACGCCCCCCGTTAACAAAAGTGTAAAGTCACTGTAACCTCTTTTCCGGCTTGCAAAGCATTCTGGGTATTTCTCAGTTCCGCGGCCAGCCTCTCGTTCTCCTGCTTCTCCTCTCTTAAGTTTCTCTCCAGGATCTTCACCTTCTCCGCGTGGCTTTCTGCAATCTGCAATGTTAAAGAGACATTTTATTATCAAAAAAATAAAACTATTATAAATATGTTAATATCGCTGTTATTACTATATCTTTTTTAAAGCATAAGAACAAAAAAACACACAAAAAAGCGGATATCTGAAAATATTTTGCAGATCAAAAATGTCAAGTAGCAAAAAGGCATGAAAATGTAAAAAAAAAAAACAATAAAAAAGACAAATTTTACATTTAAATGATTCACAAAGTAAATATTATTTGTAAGGCATTGGTAATCCGTGTCATAAACACGCATTCTTGGCATCGACGCGTGACCACAGTCTGGATCCGTGACTACGTTCTGTCACGCCTTTGCTTTGACATATGAAGCTTTGTCTGACAGGGAGCTCCGATACACGCTTATTACACGCATTATGGAGAATTTCATGCCAAGCGTGAAACTTTTTTTTATTGACAGGTACATTATTGTAAAAAGTTGCACGCTTAGTGGGGTTTTTTTTTTTTTCTTTTTTTGAAATATTCGATTTTTTCCATTTTCCATTAAAACGAATAAATCTCACCTGCTGGGAATCGGCCCGCGTTCTCAGACCGCCGCGGCCCTCCCCGTCCATCGCAGAGACTCCTTTCTCCGTTTCCCGTAGTTTCTGCAGCTCGGCTTCTAAATTCTTAATCTTTTTTTGGGGAGTAATTACAAAAAAAATCAGAGCAATTCTTCAGTTTGAAGTTTTTCACGAGAGTAAATCTCCACGGACATCACATACAATGTTTTATTTTACGCTCCTGCGCCGCCAGCTCGCTGTCCAGTCTTAAAAATTGTATAAAAAAAAGACATTTGACAATTTATGCGGCTATCGGATGAATCGTTGACGAACGCCCAAAGAAACGAGGTCCTCTGTCTGGGCCGTAAACCGAAGGATCAGAGTCTGAAATCACTTTTTTGTTTGATGTTGCCTAGCAACTACATTCCACTCTCTGTATTAGCAGCGACCCCCCCCAACACACAGATAACAACAATACTACTACTGTACAGCACCGTGCTTACTGCATGCAATCAACTCTGATAGAATACAGCGCTGTATACAGTAATATAACCCCCAGCACTGTATACAGTAATATAACCCCCAGCGCTGTATACAGCAATATAACCCCCAGCACTGTATACAGTAATATAACCCCCCAGCACTGTATACAGTAATATAACCCCCCAGCTCTGTATACAGTAATATACCCCCCAGCGCTGTATACAGTAATATAACCCCCAGCGCTGTATACAGTAATATAACCCCCCAGTGCTGTATACAGTAATATACCCCCCAGCTCTGTATACAGTAATATACCCCCCAGCGCTGTATACAGTAATATAACCCCCAGCGCTGTATACAGTAATATAACCCCCCAGTGCTGTATACAGTAATATAACCCCCAGCGCTGTATACAGCAATATAACCCCCAGCGCTGTATACAGCAATATAACCCCCAGCGCTGTATACAGTAATATAACCCCCCAGTGCTGTATACAGTAATATAATCCCCCAGCACTGTATACAGTAATATAACCCCCAGCACTGTATACAGTAATATAACCCCCAGCGCTGTATACAGCAATATAACCCCCAGCGCTGTATACAGTAATATAACCCCCCAGCACTGTATACAGAAATATGACCCCCAGCACTGTATACAGTAATATAACCCCCCAGCGCTGTATACAGTAATATAACCCCCAGCGCTGTATACAGTAATATAACCCCCAGCGCTGTATACAGTAATATAACCCCCAGCGCTGTATACAGTAATATAACCCCCAGCGCTGTATACAGTAATATAACCCCCAGCACTGTATACAGTAATATAACCCCCAGCGCTGTATACAGTAATATACCCCCCCAGCGCTGTGTACAGTAATATACCCCCCAGCGCTGTATACAGTAATATACCCCCCAGCGCTGTATACAGTAATATAACCCCCCAGCGCTGTATACAGTAATATACCCCCCAGCGCTGTATACAGTAATATAACCCCCCAGCGCTGTATACAGTAATATACCCCCCAGCGCTGTATACAGTAATATACCCCCCAGCGCTGTATACAGTAATATACCCCCCAGCGCTGTATACAGTAATATAACCCCCCAGCGCTGTATACAGTAATATAACCCCCAGCACTGTATAGAGTAATATAACCCCCAGCGCTGTATACAGTAATATAACGCCCCAGCGCTGTATACAGTAATATAACCCCCAGCGCTGTATACAGTAATATAACCCCCAGCGCTGTATACAGTAATATAACCCCCCCGCGCTGTATACAGTAATATAACCCCCAGCGCTGTATACAGTAATATAACCCCCAGCGCTGTGGGTTAAACACTTACTGTCTTGTGAAGGCCGTCTATCTCGCACTCGGAGTATTCAGTCTGCTCTTTCGTCCGGTTCTGCGTCTCCCCCAGAATGGATTCCAGCTCCTCGTTGCGTTCGGTGGTCTCTTCCAGCTCGTTCTGCAGCTTCTGGAGCTTGTGAAGCAGCTGTTGGTTCAGACATTCTCTCTCTTCGATGGCGAGTCGGCAGCTATATAAAGAGTTCACATACATGACAGGCGGGATGGAGTCACTCGGCCCCGCGAAATAACTTCACGGATCAGAACAAGAGAGTCTCAAACCAATCTTTTTATTACCGAGACAGAGCGTATGCGATGGCCAACCTAGGGCTGCGATCAGTACTTTAATAAGGCAGCCAATGAGAGGCAAAGCTTTGGTCCTGCTGCTCATTCATTGGTATAAAGCAGGGAACGTTCCTGCCACAATCTCCTTTATCGGCCAATGTGGAGAGTTAAAAAATTTTAATTTCTTACACTGAACTCTTGTTAAAGGAACGGTCTAATCCTCCGAATTGTATTTATATTTCTTAGCGCGTTAGAGTGCATTCTGCATGGACCCCAACGCATTTTACGACATGTGCCCGATATAACCCCTCCCCTGGCTGCCTTTGCTGAAAACAGGAAGCGTTTGTAGGTACAGCCAATCACATGACAGCAAAACATCGGCGTTCAGCTAACAGACATGTGATTGGCTGCTGCTACCCCTGTGGATTTCAGCAGAAGCTCGGCTCCCATTGACTGAAATGGGGGAGCATGTGCAAGAAGTGTACTCTGGTATGCTTCCTCCTTTCAGTAGAGGTGGCCGGGGGACGATCCTTTCCTAACTCCAGTAAATAAAGAATCCCTGCATGGATCTGTATTCGGTCTCCATTAAACACGACTGGGGGGTTACTTTAATGTTCTAAAATTACATTATTTTTACAATAAAGATAATGTACCTCTTGTGAAGCAGCTCATGGTCCTGAAGGCTTTCATTTCGATGAGATGGCGAGCTTGTCGATACACTTGGACTTGTTTCACTCTGTAGGTAGAACAAATACATATTAGAAGGGAAAATTCTGAGTGTAAAAATGCAAGAAAAAGGCACGGGTAAGTTCTTCCTATTGGTGGTCATTTTTTAATTTACAAAGAGGGTGGTAAATGGAACAGCCTCCCAGCAGAAGTGGTAGAGGGTAGTACAGCGAGGGAATTTAAACATGCATGGAATAGACATACGGCTCCTGAATCTAAGACGAGACCAACGACTGATTAAGGTTTGAGTCTTTACAGCAGGAGGAACGGGCGACTAGACGGGGGCCGAATGGGGCCGATCATCCGGCAAATTCTATGTTTCTATGTGGTGGGCAGTTAAATCTGGGACAGTATGGAGAAAGCTTGCAGGGTCTCGGGTTCCGAGGGATCAGAAAAGCTTTGCCTCTATATTGCTCTCATTACCGTTAAACATCCTTCTTTCTAGACCCAAAATGTTACCATTTCTATCAATTTTCTACAATCTTTTATTCTTTTTTTTGCAA
Organism: Spea bombifrons; assembly: GCF_027358695.1. Taxonomy (NCBI): domain Eukaryota; kingdom Metazoa; phylum Chordata; class Amphibia; order Anura; family Pelobatidae; genus Spea; species Spea bombifrons. Next base: position 4,447,404 of record NC_071098.1, read on the forward strand.
AACCCATAAAGGTTGACTTCTACGGCGCTGGTAAAATACTCCTTATTACAAAGTTACTGTGACTCCCACGTGCTTTTTTTTGTCCCACCGGATTCATAGTAATTGGGACCGGTGAGCGACCCACCTGCTCCATGTACTTTTTCCTCTCGGCGTCCAGCGACTTGACGCGATTGCGTAACGCCAGGATCTCTTTATCCAGCCTCGCGCAATAATCTTTGGCCTTTTGCAGTTCCGAAGAATCTGTATTTGGAATATTGGCAATAAAGAAGCTTTTAATATGAAACAAAACGAAAGGAATGAACAAGCCTACCCTATATTATGAATTAAGATATAACCTTTATGGTAGACACACTACTGTCCAAAAGTTAGGGGTCACTCAGCTGTTTTCATGGAAAACAAAGACATTTCTCGCTGTCACATAATCAGAAAAGGGTTTTCTAATCATCAATTAACCTTTTAAACTTAAACTTGGATCAGAGAACACAACGTGCCAATGGAAAACAGGAGTGATGGGAGTGATAAAGGGCCATTGGAACACAGGAGTGATGGGAGTGATAAAGGGCCATTGGAACACAGGAGTGATGGGAGTGATAAAGGGCCATTGGAACACAGGAGTGATGGGAGTGATAAAGGGCCATTGGAACACAGGAGTGATGGGAGTGATAAAGGGCCATTGGAACACAGGAGTGATGGGAGTGATAAAGGGCCTCTGTACGCCTATGAAGAGTTCTATTAAAAATCAGTCGTTTTCGGCTACAATAGTCATTTCCAACATTAACCCCGTCTGCGCTGGATTTCTGATCCATTCCATGTGATTTTAATGGACAAAATTTGCTTTTCTTTAAAAAACAAGGAAATTTCTAAGTGACCCCAAACTATTGAACAGCAATGTATTTAAAACTTCTTTTTTTCAGCCATTCGGAAGTTGTTCCTAAATTATAAATGAGCCAGATTTGAAGAAGCAACGATATGGATTAATGTTTAATAATAATGTTCTATTTGCTACTTGTTTGGGTAGCACAATGATAACAAAAATAAACAAAATTCTGCTGCAAATATGCAAAAAGCAAATCTGTTTTACTGGACAAATTTTAATCCGCATCTTTACAAATTGCTACATATAAAGGGATTATATGTATTTATTTCTATTATTGGTACTCTGTCCTTATTGAACGGTGACAGTCCCATTCAATATAATTCATTTTAATGGTTATTCACAGTGCACAATATGTAGAATAAAAAAAAAAATAATAATAAAGCAAAACTTTTATTCAGTGTATAAACTGTGGTAGCACAAGTACTGCCAGATGGATACATTTAGGTGGTGGATAGGTGGAACAGCCTCCCAGTAGAAGTGGTAGAGGGTAACCCAGTGAGGGGATTTAAACATGCATGGGGTCGGCATATGGCTCCTGAATCTAAGACGAGACCAACGACTGATTAAGGTTTGAGTCTTTACAGCAGGAGAAACGGGCGACTAGACGGGGGCCGGATGGGGCCGATCTGCCGGCAGGTTCTATGTTTCGGCTGTCAGATGCCTAGATATTAGGGTTACGGAAACAGGGACACCTAGTGGAGGGTTGGAGTAATGCAATAACAAGAGATCAGATTTCTACAGGGTGCCGCGGATTCGCTCATCCATTCATCTTAAATTATTATATGAAGCAACGACGCGGAGCAGTAATTAAAAAAACAAAAACAACACAAAAAAAAAAACCACCTCTCACCATTTTCCAGAGCGGCCTGAAGCTCCCGTCCGGCCTCATCTCTCTCCTGCTGGGTTTTTTGCAAAACAAGTTCTGGAAAGACAGGTGAAAACACGTTTGATTAGATGAAAAACTGCATGCAGACGCGCCCTCTCCGAGGCTTCTTCGTCTAAAAAACATTCATCTAACCTTCTGCAAAAACAGAATAAAAAAGTCGCGGGGAGATTTCTATACAGCTTGGGGGAGACGAGAGGGGGGGGTAGAAACATTTAAATACATAAAAGGAGTTTAACAAAGAGGGAGGTTTATTTCAAAGGAGGAGAAACGTTACAACAAGAGACCGGAATCTAACACTAGAGGATCAGAGACTGAGATGGAATGGAAGGAAGTTTTACTTTACTGAGAGGGTGGTGGATAAGTGGAACAGGCTCCCAGCAGAGGTGGTAGAGGGTAATACAGGGAGGGGATTAAACATGCATGGGATAGGCATTCGGCTCCTGAATCTGAGACGAGACCAACGACTGATTAAGGTTTGAGTCTTTACAGCAGGAGAAACGGGCAGATTAGACGGGGGCCGGATGGGGCCGACCTGCCGGCAGATTCTATGTTTCTAAAGAAAAGTGGAGTTATTTCCTCGTGTCACATGACTATAGCGGGAAGTTACTAGGACAGGATTGGGAACGGTTACAGAATTATTTACGGAAAGGGCAATATTTTCAGGGTCATTTTTTTTAAACTATTTTACCGAACAGAAGCTGAGATTTGCGACAAAAAACATCAGGACTAATATAATATATTCCGGACCTAAAGCTCTTCTCTCTTACATCCCTCCTCTCCGCTCTAACAAAGCCTGCCTGAACCAATCAACAACAATCAGCAACTTAACAATAGGGGAGAGATAATGTAACGGGGAGGAATAATCATGGAGGCTACGATGGCTGCCCCCATGGTATCCACATAAGGTGGGATTCTAATAATATATATTTTTATTTTAATATCTAAACAGAACTAATAGATATTTAGTTTATGGATCTATACAATATAAGAAGCTTGTCTGAGCCGGACCCTCCTCACCTCGTGTTTTTGTAAGTAAATTGTTATGTTACATAGTAGCTGCTATGTCTTCTTTGTACAGCGCTACAGAATACGATGGCGCTATATAAAACAAATAATAATAATAATAATATAGAATTTGGGACAGAGATTTTTGACGAGGCCCCCGCCAGAGGAATCGTTTGGTTCTCGGTTACCCAGCTCGCTGGTCTCCTGCTGTTTGCAGAGTAAGTCTTCGGTCAGCCTGCGGATCTCGTCGTGAGACATCTGCAGCCTCCGCGCCGCCTCCTCCAAATCTCTCTCCGCACATTCCCTCAACCTCCTCTCCTTATCGAGCTCTTCATCATACGTCTGGGACACAAACACAATATTTACAGCCTGATGCCTAGCCGCTGTATACAGTAATATACCCCCCCAGCGCTGTATACAGTAATATAACCCCCCAGCACTGTATACAGTAATATAACCCCCCCAGCGCTGTATACAGTAATATAACCCCCCAGCGCTGTATACAGTAATATAACCCCCCCAGCGCTGTATACAGTAATATAACCCCCCCCAGCGATGTATACAGTAATATAACCCCCAGCGCTGTATACAGTAATAACCCCCCAGCGCTGTATACAGTAATATAACCCCCCAGCGCTGTATACAGTAATATAACCCCCCCAGCGATGTATACAGTAATATAACCCCCAGAGCTGTATACAGTAATATAACCCCCAGCGCTGTATACAGTAATATAACCCCCAGCGCTGTATACAGTAATATAACCCCCAGCGCTGTATACAGTAATATAACCCCCAGCGCTGTATACAGTAATATAACCCCCAGCGCTGTATACAGTAATATAACCCCCAGCACTGTATACAGTAATATAACCCCCAGCACTGTATACAGTAATATAACCCCCAGCACTGTATACAGTAATATAACCCCCAGCGCTGTATACAGTAATATAACCCCCAGCGCTGTATACAGTAATATAACCCCCAGCACTGTATACAGTAATATAACCCCCAGCGCTGTATACAGTAATATAACCCCCAGCGCTGTATACAGTAATATAACCTCCAGCACTGTATACAGTAATATAACCCCCAGCGCTGTATACAGTATTATAACCCCCCAGCGCTCTATACAGTAATATAACCCCCAGCACTGTATATCGTTTTAGATTCTGGAGCTGTATGTCTGTCCCGTGCATGTTTAACCCCCTCGCTGTATTAGCAGAAACCCTGAATTTTCTAATCCATGGAATCTGAGATATTTCCAAACGTTTCTAATAATAAAATAACTGAGGCCGCCGCCGCGCCGCTTTGTTTAGTGAACAAAGCATTAGAGTTAAAGAGCGTGAAGGGTTAAAGTGACAGCTGCGTTTAGTAATCCTCTGTCAGACAGGCCGTAACACGGAGTCACCTTTCAGTCTTCGACACCGAGGGCCGATCACGAAACGTGTTTATTGCGAGTGCAGATCAGGGCTTCCGCGCATGGAAAATTCTTCGTTTTTCCAAGTCAGATTCTCCCAGTGCAGAAAATGCTTTTTTAATTAATTTTTGGGATTTACGTTAAAAAGGAAGCCCCATTTGAATAAATCACTCAGGTGGCAGATCGGATGTGCGGCTCCCGGCTCGATATTCTCAGCCGCATGCCACGTGAGAAAAAACACGCGGTCATATACAGGCGCCGGCCGCCAGCACGCGACACACCGGCCACCGGCCACCGGCCTTAAAGGGCCAGCGCCGCCTCATTATCCCCAGTCCGGTCCTGAGCTTTAGAAAGACCCAATGATATTCCCGCAGGGTGAAGGATTGATTCTGTAAACCCTCTTTAGGCATCGGCCAGGGAGGGAAGAAACGGCTGCAAATCCCCACGCCGGGAGAGCGGCCACAGACGGGGATCTCGTCTCCACTCTGGACCTTTATTCACATGACGAGGGGACGCATGAGGTGCCTCTGGCTTTAAAAGGAGAAAAAGAATGGAACCCTGAACAGCTAAGACGGGGTCCTAACAGCTGAGCTTTTACCAACAGCTGCTGGATTCATACTGAAAAACCAACAACACGGCCACGAATATTTTAAGAAAGATGCAGGAATGCGAACTGAGATTCACAACATTATATGGGAGTGATAAAGGGCAACTGGAACGCAGGAGTGATGGGAGTGATAAAGGGCCATTGGAACCCAGGTGTGATGGGAGTGATAAGGGGCCACTGGAACGCAGGAGTGATGGGAGTGATAAAGGTCCATTGGGACACAGGAGTGATGGGAGTGATAAAGGGCCATTGGAACGCAGGAGTGATGGGAGAGATAAAGGGCCATTGGAACACAGGAGTGATGGGAGTGATAAAGGGCAACTGGAACGCAGGAGTGATGGGAGTGATAAAGGGCCATTGGAACACAGGAGTGATGGGAGTGATAAAGGGCCACTGGAACACAGGAGTGATGGGAGTGATAAAGGGCCATTGGAACACAGGAGTGATGGGAGTGATAAAGGGCCATTGGAACACAGGAGTGATGGGAGTGATAAAGGGCCATTGGAACCCAGGAGTGATGGGAGTGATAAAGGGCCATTGGAACCCAGGAGTGATGGGAGTGATAAAGGGCCATTGGAACACAGGAGTGATGGGAGTGATAAAGGGCCATTGGAACATCCTCATCCAAGGTGTCCTCTTCTACTGTTTCCCTTCCCCCTGAACCACCGACTAGACTGTAAGCTCACATGATCAGGCCCCTCTTTTCCTTTTGTACCAGATTGTTACCGTGTGATTTTAAATGTACATGTGTGGCGCTATATAAATAAATGTCATCTGACACTTCCCACGTGGAATCACGGGGAATTGTCAAATTTTAGTCGCAAAAAATGTGGATTAGGAATAAATCCAGAAAAATACGATTCCAATCCGTAAAGTTCATGAGGTGGATGTACAGAGGTGGGTTACAGATGTTAGTTACTTAATTAGCATTTTTTTGATTCGTTAGTTTTGTTATTTAGACAAAAACGTGAAACGTACGGAAACGTCCGCAGACATTCTGCCTGCCTTTTTACGAATCCCAAACAACTTCTTCCAGGGAGTCTGAACAGGGGGTAGCTGCTCCTTTTGGGGGGAAAAATATTGGAAAGATTAATTTATTTATTTATTTTTTTTAAATACATGATTTTTAAGAAGAATGCTTTATTTTGGGTGGAAATAGACTAAGACTCAGTAACAGCTGTTGGACCAGTACTAAGAACTGATTTATTCTATGCAAATTTGCCTGCAAGATTGTGAATACAATTATTATTTTACTGTCAAGCAAATCATTTAAACCAAAAATATGTGTTTTTACAACAAAATGCTCAAAAAGTGAAAGGGGTCATTGTGCTTTTATATCTCGGGCAATCTTTTCCCAAATGCTATCGCTGTGTTATCTATAATGTGTATAAAGTTATTTTAAATCTGCAGTTCCAGATATGAGGAGTGAATCTAGAAATCGGGAGTTTTAAAGAAAAAAAATGCCTAATTTTTACAGCGATCGTCTAGTTTAGTCTCCCCAATGATTGCGACATTAAAATATTAATTCTATGGAATATAAAGAGCCAAAGAATCAGCGCAGAACAAATGGTGAACATTTGTGCAACTTCTGGAATTAGAACTACGACCCACGCAGCTCTACCCGTCTCCAGCACTGAAATGGTTAAGATGACGAGCGCCATATTCACAGATGTTTAACTCAATCAGTTAAAAGGCTGCGCTTGTTACCCGGACCGGCCGCTGATGCCACAATGTACTTAATGAATGTATCTCTTAGCTTTCGAGGGCCATATTGGCTTTTAACCCCTTCATGACAAAGCCTGCTCACAATGCATTGTTTTTAATGGGTTTAAGGACAACCCATTGTCCTTAAGGGGTTAAGGGAATAAATAGGAACCCCCCCCCTTAAAAATTATTATTGCAAATCAGTTACTGGAAATCTGCTCACGACGGGATGATTTACCTTATTCAGTGTTTCCTTCCCTCGTTGCAGGTGAAGTTCTTCTTCCAGCGCTTGATGAACGTCTCCCAATTCATCCTAGAAAAAGAAAAGGTCGTCTCCAGAATTAATCAGAATCGGGGAATTCATTGGAAAACCTGTAGCGCCGTCACTGGGGCATCACCAGGGGCATCTCCAGACCAAAAGGCCCCATGAGTGTAAATCCAGTGCCCTCCACATTATTGGCCTAAAAGGTACCTGCGGTTTCAGGTCATCCACGCAATCCAAGTGGGAGTCCAACTTTTGTTCTAAAAGTTCCAATTTCTCCAATAACGTCGCTCTTTCGACCAGTAAGTAAGCGATCTGCTCGCTGGGGCTGCTCTGGGCGATCTCAATCAAACCCTCCTGGTCCAGCATCTCCTCCACCTCCTTCAGCTGCGATTCTGAAATTAGAAATATGAGCATTTGCCTTCCAGGGGATCTTCTTACTTTGAGATCTAAAACTGCCCCCCGGAGTGATGCCGTTATCTTCACTGCCCAGCTACAAGATCGCCCCACTTCACAAATCACCGCAGACTACATGTTAAAGAGACCTCAGTGACCCCAAACCTTTGAACGGTTCTGTACGTCCAAGCCAGCTTGAATCTGACGTAAGAAAGACATTCTTCACCTTGTAGAACCTGCAGTTTTTCGAGCTCAATTCGGAGTTGTATATTTTCTTTTTCAAAATCCGTAGTGAGAGCTTCTCTCTCCTCCGTGAGGCTCCGGATGTGGGCCACATAGCTCTCCACCTAGAGAATCGAATACAGCAGCGTACATATAGAAAAATGATCATTATCACATCTGCTGGAGACACAGAAAACCCACAACATAAAGTCGCATGGGCATTTACTTAGGGAGAGGAGGAAATCTCTACATTACTATGTCCGGGGTCCCGAGCGGCACTGCAGGAGGTGGGCAGGCTGGGCACTGGGTTTAAACATTGGAAACCGCTCTGTTCTGGTACCCTAGTGTGTCCCGTGTATTGCGACCCTTGGCTTGCCTGACTACTCTCTTGCCTAGTGATTCTGCTCCCATTTGATCTACCTGCGCACCATACCTGGCTCTGTTGACTACCTGCTCTAACCTTGGGCTTGTATGACGACCCGTTAAGCGATCCGATCCCTGCTGCGTCTGAGTATCCGTCTTGCACCCCGTGTTACCTGACCAGGAATTCTTCCTGCGGTATATCTATACAGGTATCCGGCTTCTCTGGTGCTTTGCCCATTATACTCCGTGCCGAACTTTACCTGCCTACACCTGAGCCTCATCACTGTTGGGATCGTCTAAGTCCCTGTCCTCTTAACTTGGGGTTCAGCCCCCTCGTTCAGTGTTTAAGGGCGGTCTGTGCGTCCGGGTGACAATATCATTTGGCACGAAGCTCGTTGGTGCATTTAAAGGAACTCACTTCTTTCATTTCGTCCTCCTGATGCTGTCTGAGCTCCTCCAGGCTTTTTGTGGCAGTTTGTAGTTTGGCTTGGGTGCCTTGGTACAGATTCCAGAGGAACGTCAAGTGGTCTTCTGTAGAAGATTCAGGATTCAGCCCACGTTCTTTAAGTCTGTCGAGGATCTCTTGGTACCGGACCTTCATATAATAAGAAAAAAAGAGGAAAATTATAGCTTGGTTTATTGACACGACTATTTAAAAGTTTGGGGTCTCTCAGCTGTTTTCATGGAAAGGAACCATTGGAACACAGGAGTGATGGGAGTGATAAAGTCATGTATTTGTATCTTTTTACAAGAGTTGTCCTGTATTCTTGTATCCGGGAACCTGCTTGGTTTGGCCCTGGTCTGCTAACCCAATCTTGCCCCCCCCCTTATTACCGGCAGCTAGGCACTGGTATGGATAACTCTTTGTGGAGAGTGTATTGGGATCAAGAAGATGCCTGCGCATGCGCAGTGTTGCTTGCGCATGATGAAGGTTGCAGCCATTACATATAATTGCTTGGAAGGCATCTCGTTGTCGTTTCCATCCAGTTTCTTACTAGAATTCCCACAGAATACATTTTTTGCCCGGTCTAGAAATAGCCTCTGACGTCACGCTCCGTCTCCGTGGGGTAACCGGGTTAATGCCGCAAAGAACTCGACATTCCCAATTTAGGAAACAAAAGACCGGCCTCGGCATTCCAACGGAGCGTTAAGGGAAAACTAGACGGCGTTTAACAGAGATATACAGCCAGCTGCCGCTGATACAATAACACAGAAGACCCCAATGTGCAATGAAAGCTGATGCAAACTGCAACTCTCATTATGCTCAGCCAAACAGGGTGAGGCTCACAGGATCCATAGACCGCAGCAAGTGGAACTTGAACCACATACCGCATACAGATACCGAATCACTCCTATAATTTGGATTTGCGGGTTTTTTTTGTTTTTTGTTTAAAAAGTATATTTAACTATTTAAAGTCCACATAAGTCTAACCTACCCAATGAAAGGGCCAGAAAGCCCACAAATGTATACATATCCGCTGTGGAATACGACGGCGCTACATAAAACTATAAACAATAATAGTAATCATATAAAAACTTTTTTTTCTGCATTTTCGCCGAGTTGTAGCCGGTGACGATAGGTACGCGGCCTTAAAGAGAGCCGGGACAATGCGTGCAGGTATAACGTTACCACGGAAACTTGGGAAATTTGGGTTTTAAAAGGCTATATTTTAAAGTGTCATTCTGTGCCAAAGTTCTAAACGGGGAGTGATCACATGGCAATCCTTTAGACCATTCCACTGGTTGCCATGGTGACAAGACCACTTTTAGACTCTAAAATAAACTATTCTTTATAGATTTTAAAGATGCGTCCGGTAACTCATGCGCGGCTTGTCGGTCAATACAAGGTTCTTACGAACATTTGGCCAAACTCACGAAAGTTTACGGCAAAATTCTTAAGTGTGAAGCAATCACCATGGAAACCAAAGGAATATTTCTGCGTCTATCTTCCAGAAGCATAAAATCGATCTTATTAATGGCGGTGCACAGAAGACGGGCAGACGCTCCTTACCGTATCCATTGTGTCTTTAAACCGCAGTACCGGATCCTCAGCGCTTGATCATCTCGCATAACGTATTTCTGGAGGGGGATCCGCTTCGCGCCATCACTGATCCAGACGGGGGGGTCCTTAACGGTGGGCGGCAGAATATGATCATAAAGGTAGTGTCAAGAATTCGCACCCGTCCACCATGTTTAGTTGGAAAAGGTGGGCATTTGTGGCAGGCAGAGAATCGATGATCTTTAGACCGCGCTCTGTCTACACCGTGATCCAAGCTTCTGTCTAACTCTCAGCGCTCTCGTCAGACGGCGGTCCGGCTCTTCCACCGATCACCTGAAACAACACAAAGCCTCCGACTCTAAATCCTCTTCAAGGTTCCCGCACCCCGATCCCACACATAGCACGGTCCTTACTACCTAATCGCCCTCACCCAACGGTCCTTCCTACCTAATCGCCCTCGCCGAACCACTCTGCAAACCGATCACATCACAGGCATCACATCCTGATTCTGCTTACCACACACTCCTTGCATCCCGATCACAGCGTGCCCCGTGCACCCCAATCCCAATCACAGCGTGCCCCTAATCCAGATCACAGCATGCCCCGTGCACCCCAATCCCGATCACAGCATGCCCCTAATCCAGATCACAGCATGCCCCGTGCACACCAATCCCGATCACAGCGTGCCCCTAATCCAGATCACAGCATGCCCCGTGCACCCCAATCCCGATCACAGCGTGCCCCTAATCCAGATCACAGCATGCCCCGTGCACCCCAATCCCGATCACAGCGTGCCCCTAATCCAGATCACAGCATGCCCCGTGCACCCCAATCCCGATCACAGCGTGCCCCTAATCCAGATCACAGCATGCCCCGTGCACCCCAATCCCGATCACAGCGTGCCCCTAATCCAGATCACAGCATGCCCCGTGCACCCTAATCCCGATCACAGCGTGCCCTGTGCCCCTAATCCTGATTACAGCGCTATCCTTGCACCCTAATCACATCACACCCCTTTTACCCAAATTCTTAACACAGCACACTCCTAGCACCCTGATAGTGATCACTGCACCCCCCTGCACCCTGAGCCCGTTTTACCCCCCGGCTCCACACCCGGCTCGGGGCACTGACCCAGCTTTCTAATACTGTCCTGTATCCCCCGGGGGTTTTCGTGCATGAAGCTGAGCTCCACTCCTGTGCATCAGGGATTTCTCTCCCTCCTCCCTATTGAGCAGGGGGAAGGCTGTCGGTAGTCATGGCAACATGGGGATCCCAAGCCGCCTGGAGGATGTGTGCACCCGATAACCTTTCCGGGTAGAACAAAAGATAACGTAACACTAGCGGGTGTTCTGGTGATCATGATTTGTCTGGGGGCAAAGGGGCACTTCCTGAGCCTTATTTACATTCTGAAGGCTCAGGGTGGTGAGAGTAGAGGTTCACAACATCTGGAGACTGGAGTAGCATAATAAACCTCCTCGTATTTATTCATTCATTCATTCATTCATTCACACGGTGCCATTAATGATGTTATATATAGACACATATGTTATATACACTTACTCTTCAGACAGAGCTGATGCTGAAATATATTTCATTCGTATTCATGGAAAGGTTGAACTAGAAGTGTAAGGGAACGGCGGGCTCAGCCGCGGTTTTCGAGGGACTGCATTTGGAGTCGGACCGGATATTGCGTACACGTGTATGGAATCTCTCTGAGAAGGCAGCATGGGGAAGTTTCGCAGGTGACCAAAGTAGATTAGAGAATTGAGGGATCTGGGCTCACAGTTTGGGTTGTTCTCTTATAGAACTATAGATTGTAAGCTCTTGGTAACAGGCCATTAACATCGACAGCACCGACCTTATATTAGTGCCTCCCCCATATGCAGTGCTCTATGGATAGCTGAGTGTATCTAGGGGTATTAGTTGTAGCAGTTAAAGAAATTAACCATTTATTTACTATGAGAGTTGTGTTTCAGCTTCTTGACATCCCTGTACATCGTACAGACCCAACCCCAGGGAGATTCTGCTGCAGGAGAAGCTTGGCTGGCCCTGTATAATGTATAGTTAAATCAGTGACTCTTTGGAGTCTTCTTATGCAATGGTTTGTACATTATACAGGTCCAGCTCTACCCTTGTAGCTGGAGAAGCCTGCCAGTGTTGGATAGTGAAGCGACAAAGTTAAATCTCTCCATTTAGTGAATAAACCCCTTTGAGAGCCCTGAAGATGAACAGCATGTTACTTTTTCTTCTAAAGCGCACTAAGGGTTAAGAATGTTAACTCAGCTTTGGGCACTGTAATTAAAGCAGAGTTATTTTCATTGGGTACAAATTTAAAACCGTTCCAAACAATCCACTGTGAATCATGTTCATTGTGATATACATTTCTGTGTAATTTGCACGTTAAGCGTAGAACAGCAAGATAAAATTGTATACAAACAGTATATTAAAATTATTTGCCAAAATCTGCCAACCCTGGTGATGATCCTGTAAGCGCATAAATGTAAGGAAAAGTGGGTATTCCCAGGGGCAATATTTTAGTTTGGGCGATGGATCTGGTGACGTACGTAAAAGTGTAGGATTGGTAAAAAAATGTAAATCTTTATCTGTCGCCATTCTAGGCAGTCATGTGATTGTTGGGTACTACCCCTGATAGCGGCCCAAACTTAGCTGTGGTTTTCTGCTAAGTTTATAAAGTCCTTTTCCCGTGGATCATCATCAGACGATCACCCCGTGAGATCAAGGGCTGGCACACTACAGTTGTAGAGTAGATTGTGACAGAACACCGTCGTTAGTAAAACACGTAACACAAATCAAATATATAGCAGTCGTATTACGTGAACAGCCATTCAAAGCAGAAAAGTGTGCATCATGGGTTTTATTAAAAGCTACCGTTAATAATTAAACACAAATACACTGACGTATACTGCATGTTACTGTATATAATCTGAACTCTAAATGTTTCTGTTGCAGGAGTCAAAGGCTCCAGAAACCCAAAGCAGATCAGAAAGTATACGATGAGTCCCTGGCTAACGCAGATATCCCTTCAACTGAAGATGTAAGTTTATGATGTGGTGATCCCTTAGAAAAAAAAAGGTATTAGTGGAGACTTTTGTGTCCAATCAGCACAGCCGATCTTTAAAGTTGATCTTTTTTTCACAATTATCATACTTTTCTTTGTATTGGCCACCAGTTTTAATCTACTACCGTGGCCCGTCTCCTGCACCGAGACGCGGTTGTGACAGTCGTTTTATTTTATTTGTGTAGGGCAAATGGGATCAGTGAGATTCTTACTTGGATCTCCAGTAGAGAGCCTTCTAAAGCTATGAGGTTTATCAAATGCGTATTCCCTCCGTTATAACCCGATATTCACTATTATTCTTCTTACAGATCAATTCAGATTATTTCAATGATGATGTTGAGAAATTCCATGAGCAAAAGTTCCAAGTGAGTCTGACTGCTTCGCGATACAAACATCCATCTCTTGTCACGATTCGGGGGGGATAATAATACACTACAAATTCCAAAAATGTGCTAAGGGATTATTTTCTAAATATTCAAGACTGTATGTCTATATATATGGCGGACGCTGGATCTATAAATCATATTGCTGCTACATTGAGCAAACCATGTCTATAGGATTAAATTTACACTTTGGGGGGTTATTGATTCAATGACTTCAACTGATATAAGCAAGTCCTTGAAACCTGGTTTGGATGAGATGTGAATACAATAATATATATAGCTATTGAGATGATGGTATCTTGAGTCCCAAGCGACCTTTCATAAAAGATACCGTTCAGAACCAAAACTATTTGGCAACGCAATTCAAAGTACTTCTGCATAGACATTTTGGTTTGTGCAAAAGATTTAAATTCTTTCCAAAATGGGTAATTGAACGCAAGAGTTTTATGCCTTGAGGGACTGATTTTCTTTTTAATTTAAATTAAAGATTGTTTTTTCTCTGCTTTTTTTGTTAAACTTGGTGTTATGTTTTCATAACAAAAGCGCATTCCGTATAAAACTGTAATTACATTTTTATTTTTTTTAACCTTGTTTAGCGTCTGATAAAAGAAGGAATGAACCTTGAAAGTGATGAAGAACCGATCGATAGTGAGGTTTGTACAATTAATCAGGAATGTGACCGTGACGCAAGGAAATGAGTAACAATCCATTCTTAAGGATTTTTATGGGGCAACGCGGCGTCACAGACCACTATTACAGGGTCCTTGTCTTGGGAAGAACTCTTCTTTCCCCCTAATAATGTATGGACTTGGAGTTCCTGGTTTATACTGCTCAGGTGTCCCTTCCTCTTATGTCGTTAGTAAATCTGTCCTCATGGGAGTGGAGGAGCCGGGTTCAGCTAATGATGTTGCAGAGTGATGGAGGACGAGACCACTAGGCCAGGGGAAAAAGGGGTGCTGAACCCGATTTGGTACCCCTATAGTTAAGCATTATAAATGTTAGGTCTTGCATTCGTTTAGGAAGAGGTCATGCCTCTGGATATTGTAGATGATGAAGATGAAGAGGACCAGGAGGAGGAAGAAGCTGATGATCATGGTTCTATGGCAAGTGACCTAGAAGACCGGCGAGATGACGGTTAGTTCTGCTTTCTTCTTAATGTAATCTTGCGGTAATTTATAATGTTTGGCTTCCTTTTAAAAGATGGATTTAGTTTTGTCTCTCTCTGATCTCAGCTGTGTTTGACTTGTTGGCTCTGATTGTTATCCACCACCAGCTGTTCAATAAATATTCTATATGTGTGCGTTAGATCGTTGCCGACGATCACTGCGTGTATTTGATGGATGTTCTAATTTGTTTTTATTTTTGTTTCTAGGTCTTCCAGATGAACTGGCTTGGGGTCAGAAAAAGAAGATTTATTACGACACGGATTACACGGAGAAGAAGAACAAAAGTACGAGCTGGTTTAAATTAATAGTAAATAATGCAGAAAGACTCACACCTGAAATTCACCTAAAATTTCACATAAAACTCGATCTGTCCAAACGGTTAAATTCTAGCTTATTTAGGTATCTGTATATTTATATATATTATCTAGTATGATGGAAATCTGCAGCTTATTTTCTTAATGGTTTTCTATGGCAGCTTTTAGCTGGGAGCGGAACACTAGTGCCCTTTAATGCAGCTCTTCATGAGCCTTTAGTTTTCCCCTTTGATATTTTGTCTACTCGCAATGTTTTTGCGTCTCCAGAGGTGAAGAAAAGCAAAGAGGAGCTTGAAGCTGAGGCAGAAGAGGAAGAGGAGGAGGCTCAAAACATCCAGAGGCGTCTAGCAAACAACCTAAATGAAGAAGACTATGGCCTGGATCTTATTCAGGTAACAGAATAAAAGTATAAACTTGATTGGCACTGAGACCCAAAGGTTTCTGTCACCATGCAGCTCCTTATGCTCTGGTTTTTGTTTTTTTGTTTTTCATTTTAGGAATTTGGAGAAAAACTGCCTGAAGAAAAAAAATCAGAAGAGAAAATTGTTAAAGATTTGGACAAAATGACGGAAAAGGAGAAAAGAAAGCTGCTGAAGAAGGAATCGCCGGAGTTGCTGGAACTGATTCAGGATCTGAAATTAAAGGTAACTTTATTTTTCGTGTGAATGTATAGCACGTTGCATTATTTAACCCCTTAAAGACAATGGGTTGTCTGTAAACCCATTAAATACACTTGTCCTGTTATTATTTTATGTAAAAATGGGTCATATTAATATTGTAATCACTTTGGAGTGATCCAATCAGCAAAAACAATATATTGGTTGCCATGGTGATTAAAAAAAATCTTTAAATGCTAGCATTTGCCAAATTATTTTTGCTTCCCAACACGCATTCTGACTCGCAGTTTTTGTCACATCTTTAACAGTTGGCAGAAGTGAAAAATGACCTGGATCCGCTCATACAGATGGTAAAGGATGGAAGCATCCAAGGAAAGGTAATCATAAACAAGAATTATTGTGTATTTAGTTTTTCCCCCATTATTTTTCCCATTTTAAACCTATACCTGCCAGCGCACGTTAATTATGTTTCCTTGGCTCAGAAATCACAGCTCATACCTTCCATGTATATTTACCTTCCAGGGCAGCGCGTACCTGCAGACAAAATACCAACTTTATTTAAAGTAAGTATACGTTTAAATATGTATGATCCGTGCGTTAATCTCCTGTACGCTCCTTTTATACCCTGCTCTGTGTTTTTTTCAGTTATTGCACCAATATCAGCTTTTATTTACTTTTGAAAGCCAAAAGGATCCCAATCCAGGGTCACCCTGTCATAGAAAGACTCGTCGCCTACAGAAATGTGAGTGGTTTGTTTTGCTTTTTTCACTTGTGATTTAATAACTGTGACTTTCCCAAAAGCTTCGTTTTATAGTTCGATAAATCTAGAGGGTGATTTTCCCGTATTGTAAGAGCATTTGTTTTAGAAATCGCCCTTCTCCGTGCTAGAATAGCCCGAGTACTCCTATCAAAGCCTTCTACTTTTGTCTTTTTTCCCCCCAGTTGATAAATGATTTAGGAATTGTAGATGAAAGATTATCTGGGCAAATCCACCTACTACTTAATCAAGATTTAGAAGAAAACGAGTCAGCGGAGGAAAATTCTGCCAGTCTACCCAAGGCTTCCAAGAAACCTGTGAAAAAGGTACGAACCCACATATCCTTGTGTCTATCTCACAGATTGCCCTTATAACGAGGCTTACAAACATCCCTAATTACCCCCCCTCTGTAATTATGAGACACAGAGACCTCTTTATTCTTCAAACCTCTTTTTTGTGTGATTGTGTACCATTTTTGTGGAATTCTCTGTAAACGTGATTAATTTCATAGAAGCAGCCCACCTAAAAGACCCGAACAAGTCATTTCACAGTAGATTCCACTAAATAAAACTTACACTTTTATTAATAAATAATCCTAAATGGACAAACTGCTATCTGGATATGGGAAAGGTTGCTGTATATATTTCCCCCCCCCCCTTTTTGTCTCAGACGCCTGTACTTGACGCGCCGTCCGATGAAGACTCTGATCTGGATGAGGAATCTGCTTTGAAATTCTACAAGGAGATGGAAACCAAATTACAGAATAAGAGAAAGCGTGCATCTGACGACGCAGTAGTGTGAGTAGCAAAAATAACGCTAGCTTCTTCCATTAAGGAAATTCAGTAATTAACTTGTCTTAAAAATAAAATTGAAAACGTGTGTGTTTGTATAATATATATATATATATATATATATATCATTCTTCTTTCCATTTCTAGTGCTGATTTGCCTTCAGAAGACATTGATCCAAATGCAAAGAGAGGCATCACATATCAGGTAATATAATACAGCAAAAGGTGGGGGAGAATCAGCCCATCCTTGGGTGCTTAGGTATATATATATATATATATATATATAATATTAAGAAAAAGATTTTTTCTCTGTATTTCAGATTGCCAAAAACAAAGGACTCACGCCTAAAAGAAAGAAGATCGACCGCAACCCAAGGGTTAAACACAGAGAGAAATTCAGACGGGCCAAGATTCGCAGAAAGGGCCAGGTCTGTACCTTATTTGTGCTTAACATACAGCTCAGGAGCCATGTGCATATCATATACGTGTTTAAGTTCCCTCACTGTATTAACTCATCTGATGGGAGGCTGTTCTATTTTTGTTCAAATAACATGAAATGGATCAGAAATCCAGCTCAGACGAGGTTAATGTTGTAAATGACTATTTTAATGGAATCTCTTCATAGGCCCTTTATCACTCCCATCACTCCTATGTCCTAATGGCCCTTTATCACTCCCATCACTCCTGTGTTCCAATGGCCCTTTATCACTCCCATCATTCCTGTGTTCCAATGGCCCTTTATCACTCTCATAAAAATACAATTTCACTCAGAGTTTTATTTATTTCAGGTCCGAGAAGTTCGGAAGGAGGAAACCAGATATTCCGGGGAATTATCCGGAATCCGAGCCGGGGTTAAGAAGAGTATCAAACTTAAGTGAAACGACTCAAAAATATTTTACACTTGATTGTATAATAAAAAAATTTCTTTATTATTTTAACTGAATATTTTGTATCTTTATTAATCAGCAACACAATGTATCAAAATAGCTTTTATCAAATAATTCATCTTAAACAGGCCTAATGGACCATCGACCTACACGGGTAAAACCAAAGCATCTCCGCGGAGTGTTTTTCACAGAGACAGCCTGCCGCCGGTGATGTCCCCTTCCAGTTTTTAGTTACAAATATCTTAATTTCTGCTACAGAGGAGTTACAGAAGTTTCAAAGACTAACAGGTTGCATTTTGTGGCTGGCAGACATATTTCTTCTTGGCCAGAGAGTGAGGCCCATTCGGCCCCCAGCCTGTTTTTCCCGCTGTAAAGACTGAAACCTTAATCAGTCGTTGGTCTCGTCTTAGATTCAGGAGCCGTATGTCTATCCCATGCATGTTTAATACCCTCGCTGTATTACCCTCTACCACTTATGCTTGAAGACTGTTCCACTTATCTACCACCCTCTCAGTAACGGGAAAACTTCCTTGTGTTGCATCTAAAATCTAAAAAAAACGTTAATGACAGAAATAAAAAGAGGGGAAGGTTAACAATACAGAGCAACTGGCAAAGTAACTGCACCGCTTTAACCCCTTAAGGACAATGGGCGGTCCCTAAACCCATTGAAAACAATGCATTTTGAGCCCGTACATGTACGGGCTTTGTCATTAAGGGGTTAAAGTCCAGGAGGCAGCAGGACTGATAAGATTAACATCTCTGTAACCAACTAGGATGGGAGACGGCGCCGTTATATAATATCACCCACAGCGATGAGCGTGTAAATACATTCAATTCAACAATAAGAATTAGAACACATACCGGTCCATCGTGCGTATTTAAAGTGTTAATTAGCAGCTTGGAGATTCTTAGATTGTAATTCTAGCTCCAAGTAAAAGTTTGTTATTGACACCAAAGCATGCTGGGAAACCCAGGGGCAAACCACAGCAGTCTTTGATGTATAAACCAAAAAGAAAATATAATTTTTAAACAAAGGCACCTTTAGGGCACCATAAAGTCTGAGGCTACAATACGTGATAACCATTTAAAGCCCCCCTAATTCAATATGGACCTTAGAGAGGTCGTCATCTTAAAGTAAGAGGGGCTAAAAAAGTATGGGGCTCGCGTTGCCAGGGAAACGCATTACGGACGGATCCTGCTAGAGGGAGTGCTCCATTTCATCAGGCTCCGCAAAGGAGAGGAAAAAATGCACCGCCCCACATCCTGAATATCTAAACTATAATCGGAACATATAGAATATACAGCGGTTAACGTAAAAAGTCATCTGCTATGGATAGCTTTATTTATAATGTCCCGACATACAACTGTTAAGTATTCGACAGACTAGTCTCATCACAAAAAGGCTTGACATCTAGTTTGTATAAATATTTCTATCATACATAGGACGGGGCAGTTCAGGGCGGGAGACAGTAACCGGCAGATTAACAGCACCCCCTTTAATAACATGGGGCTCTAGGGGGCCACTGCCTCTTACTGCAGACCCTCTATGAAACTCGAGTGCCGGGAGGTTAAATCGTCTACTATTTTGTGCTCGATCTCCACTCCTCGTGTCTCCTCGTCGTCCGAGACGGAGAGTTTACTCTCGGAGACGTCCGTTACGACCACGACATACGATCGGCGAGTGTCCAGGACGTTGGCCACGACCACCTGGTGGCGATACGTCTCCAGAGCCTTCCGCGCTCGCTCTATTAAGATCGAGGGGTCCGTCTCCAGTTTGAACGAAATGACAAATGCTTTGGGGGCCCAGTCCTTCACCAAAGGAGACAGCATTTTTGGCACCATCTTCATTGTTATCTGAAACCAGAAGGTAATCATTAAAAGAAAAACAATTAATTGGGCAATTAGTGGAATATAATTTCATTTTACCCAATTGAAAGTACCTGTAAGGGCCCACTGGAGGACTGGATCTTATGTTCTGGCATTTCTGAAGCTGGTATGTAGAAGTCTGAAACTGCGGCTGCCAAATAAAACATGGCATTTGCCCCTAAAATATAAACAAAAAGGTTGATTTTCATTAAAGAAAAACATTACAATAAATATTGAGTAATGTAATGTATATTTAGATAACCAATAGCAGTGATAGGTGCAACCCCCGAGGAACCGATAAATTCCACATCTTTAAAGCAGTAATTGTATAAATATGTAACACAATCAGGGGATGGAGGGACTCCTGGACTTTTTATGGGATGTTACCCCAAATTATTTTGTTAAATAGTCTCTTACAGGGGTCCACACTGTCCCCTCTGCGTTTAAATACCCTTTCCTGAGGAACCCACCTAAGGGGCTGAGGGCCTTTGCTGCTGCCAGCAGGAGGTGCAGGTAGTCAGACAGGGTGTTAAACTCCACGGGAAGCAGCCTGCCTGAGCCCTTTATGCTCTGGTAATCCTTTAGCACCCCGACTATTCCTGGTAGATTGGTCTGGTCAGCTTCAACCTTAAGCTTAGGTTCCGTGAGGGCGGAGTCAGTCTGAGGGGCGGGGACTATTTGCAGGGCGTCCAACCAGTTAACCGCGGTGTAGCGGCGGCTGTACGGGTACATGGAGCGGTGGCGGTGCAGGAAGATGACGGCGTAGCCGGCCTGCAGGAAATACTCTGCCGAGGCGGCTCCCCTCCGCCCGCTGCTGAAGTTATCTAGGAAGCGCACTGTGCGGGACTCCAGGGGCACCTTAGTGCCACCCGAGGTGATCAGAACCACCCTGCGCCCCTCCGAGCCGTGTGTCTTTGCGAAGACTTCCATGGCCCGGGCCGCCTCCTCTACTTCGGCCTGGGGGGCGAACTCCCGCCGGATCCGCTCCGCAGGCTCGGCCATGGCTCCCAAACACCACCAGATACGAAGGTGTCACCTAGAGCCTGAGCTGCAGCTCGTGGACTCTGCACTTCCGGAAGCGACGGAATTCCTCTACCGCCATCTTAGATTTGGGCAGCCAACCTGATCCCTTAACCACTTCATTACCAAGACGATTTAATAATTGATTATTAAACGTTTTGATGGCAGCTTTAATACTATTATGTCTTAAGACCTTCTAGCGCTTATTATATGTGTCTTAATATATCATTTCAGGATACATACGGGATGTTGCTATTAACCCATGGTGTGTTATACCATGTACCTCCTGTATGCCGTATTTTATCACCTAATCGGGCACATCATAAAAGGTCACATCACGCGGAAACGTGTATTCTCGTGTATTTATTCTCGTGTATCGTTCCGGATGGATTTGTATTAGAATGCAGCTCACACGCAGGGCTCCGGGATGAGTAATGTGTATTGGAGAGGCATGACGGGATCCTGCGGTGCCCTGCTACCCCTGTCTCCCGGAGATTAATGCCCCACGCAGGGCTCTGAACGTGTCTGAAATAATAATACCCCCCCCCCCCGACATACTCAGACCCGCCCGGTCCCTGCACTGGCTCAAGTCACGCCCATGTGCTCAGGAGCGACGAATCCGGTTACGTCCCTAGCAACCGAGTCCAGCGTCCCTAGCAACGAGGCATCCGTTCGCACAGACGACCCTACAATGGCGGTGAATCCGCTATCAAACCCCAAGGGTGTAAAGTTAGTGTGTGAATTATGCCGCAGCCCCGCATACACCCAGTGCCCCGGCTGCAAAGTCACATATTACTGGTGAGTAGCGAACTGCCTGAGACTTCCCTTCTCTACCTCATGGAATGTGAACCCCTGTGTATGGTGTGACGTCATATTACCCGCAAATGTCCAAAAAGGGTGATTTCTATCTAATATAATATTAAGCAGTTACTTAGCATTATAGCCAAATAATACAGCAATTATTATATAGGGACTGTATGGGGATGTGTTATAAAGAGACACTGAGCTGTAAACATAACTATTGATTGATTTGTGAGATGCACAAAATTCAAATGGCATGAAAAGTTCTTTATATTACATCATATCTCACAGCCTTTAAGGATTAGCCCATCATTTTTTCCTTATTCTTAGCATTGTATTTAAAGCTGTATATTAGCCATTTGTATGAGCTCTTGTTCTGTTATCTGATCCCCAATCTACTAGACAAACACCCAGACTCCTTCTCATACTGCCTGTGGGAAACAATAGAATGGCTCGGTCTTAATCACCCAGTCAGGTATGCTGACTAATGAAAGTCTATGGAGGAATGGACTTCATTAGCATCGCCATAAAGCGTCAGCTCGGTGTGGTGTTTGAGCCAGGGAAGTCACCCAAAATATCACATAATTGACAATGGCAGCTCCGGGTCTGCAGATAAAGGGAGTTTATTGGAACAAAATTAGATAAAACCAGTTTTTTGTCACCGACCAACATTACTGTATACAGCACTGGGGGTTATATTACTGTATACAGCGCTGGGGGGTTATATTACTGTATACAGCACTGGGGGTTATATTACTGTATACAGCGCTGGGGGTTATATTACTGTATACAGCGCTGGGGGTTATATTACTGTATACAGCGCTGGGGGTTATATTACTGTATACAGCGCTGGGGTTATATTACTGTATACAGCACTGGGGGTTATATTACTGTATACAGCGCTGCTGGGGTTATATTACTGTATACAGCGCTGGGGGGTTATATTACTGTATACCACGCTGGGGGTTATTACTGTATACAGCGCTGGGGTTATTACTGTATACAGCGCTGGGGTTATTACTGTATACAGCGCGGGGGGGTTATTACTGTATACAGTGCTGGGGGTTATATTACTGTATACAGCGCTGGGGTTATTACGGGACACAGTGTTAGATGTTATAACTCTACACGGTATTTTTCCCTTCTCTTTTTGATAGCGATGTGAAGCACCAGCAGGCTGATTGGCTCAGTATCCACGAGAAAATCTGCCAGTTATTGATCCCTCTGCGTACTCCGGTGCCATTCTTCAACTCTGCAGAGGAGCGTCAGCATTGTGTGGGGCAGTTAGTACAGAGAAAGGTGTGCTGATCACATACAAAAGGGTGCATAGAAGGGACTAACAGCAGATCCACAATGGACCTAATCCGGATCCTTTGACATAATCCTAATACCGGAGTGTATATAAATTGCTGTATATCCAGTGTGTATTTCTGAGCTCTAACCATACACTAAAAGCTTCCATGCAGAGATCCCTCCTCTCCTTTTATTTGCTATGACCTATTATTTGGTAACATAACCGCTTTGCCCTATTGTGGGTAACAAGGTCCCAGCATCGCGTCATCTAGATATTTCTTTCCACAGAAACATTTGATTGAAATTACCATGAAAGAGGCGCAGAAGTTCCTTTACGAGGGAAGACATGGTGCTGTGATCCCCGCGGCTGCGCATTCCCTTTCCTTAGTGATTGATGTGTACGGACTGACATCCTTAGAGCTGGTGCCTGTATACCTCGTCCTGGCTGAAGCTAATATTGGTAAGCGTTGGATGACACATGGGAACTGCAGTCCACACTGTCTGGAATGGTAGATGACAGCTCGTTCTATACGGCTTGTGTAACGAGTCAAAGCTTCTGAAAATATTGGTGCCGAAGCTCCGTAAAACATCAAAACTGATTTAAAAATGTTACTGTAGATAAACATTGGAACACAGGAGTGATGGGAGTGATAAAGGGCCATTGGAACACAGGAGTGATGGGAGTGATAAAGGGCCATTGGAACACGGGAGTGATGGGAGTGATAAAGGGCCATTGGAACACAGGAGTGATGGGAGTGATAAAGGGCCATTGGAACACAGGAGTGATGGGAGTGATAAAGGGCCATTGGAACACAAGAGTGATGGGAGTGATAAAGGGCCATTGGAAGACAGGAGTGATGGGAGTGATAAAGGGCCATTGGAACACAGGAGTGATAGGAGTGATAAAGGGCCACTGGAACACGGGAGTGATGGGAGTGATAAAGGGCCATTGGAACACAGGAGTGATGGGAGTGATAAAGGGCCATTGGAACACAGGAGTGATGGGAGTGATAAAGGGCCATTGGAACACAAGAGTGATGGGAGTGATAAAGGGCCATTGGAAGACAGGAGTGATGGGAGTGATAAAGGGCCTCTGTACACCTATGAAGAGATTGCATCTTCCCCCGTCTGCGCTGGATTTCTGATCCATTTTATGTTATTTTAATGGACAAAATGTGTTTTTCTTTTTAAATCAAGGACATTTCTAGTGACCCCAAACTTTCATGTATAAACTTTATTCGCTAAATGGAGAATTAACGTTGCCGAAAGGTTAATTTATCTCATACGGTACGTCAGGTTTCATTAGATCAGGCAGCCTGTTATCAGAATAATCGATTTATAACCTGTGTGTTTCAGACCTCCATACTGCATCTTGCTCTTTACACAGGACTCGGCCAGCTCACCCTGGCAGAAGAATACCTCTCGCAGGCTTACTGGACTGTGCTGAAAACCAGTGACTGCACCAGTACAGTGAGGTCCAAACTGCACCGGAACCTGGGTCTGCTCTACTCCGCCAAAGGGGAATTCGAGGAATCCCTGCGTCATTTGTCCAATGATGTAAGATGATTCCGGAAAATGTATCTCATAACAAATACACAGAAATGGACGTTGTCTTAATGTACAGAGTACGATGTAGATAAACAAGAGCTCAACCGTCCATTCCCCATCCAGAAATGAAACCGGAAACCTGCAAGCCCCAAATACCCCACAATGAACATGTTTTATTCAACCAGTTTCCTCATCTCCAGGTTTACTTTGCAAGCTTCGAGTCTGGACCGGACAGTATCTATACCTCCGGGGGCTACTTCCATATGGCAAACATCTTCTTTCGGCAGAACAAAATGGACATAGCCGATTCTCTGTATACAGAGGTCAGGTGCTTTTTTAAAAATATTAGTTAAGATTAAGTGTTTTCTAGGATACATTTTATATATATATATAGTTCACAGAAGTAGGAGATCCAGCTGGCCCACGGCATGAGCCGAGGCGGTGACCGGGTCTCCTGGCTATAGCACCAACTCTTCCATGTATAATGCACATGTCACTTTCATGTAAATGTTGTTTCTATGTCATCTCTTAGGTGACCGATATATGGCATAGGCACCTTAAACGGCTGGTGGATCTCCAGGTGAAAGCATCGTTAAGAAGTGGCCCCGTGTGGTTTGATGATCCTGATCAAGAAAGTCTAGGTATCTGGTTTGTGAAGAGATATTTGATCAAGCAAATGCATGTTTGCTCCCCATAAATATTCTGGTGCCTTTAGGGCTTTACTCTAAATGTCCACTGCAACGCCCACTGTCAGCCGCTAACTCTTATCATTTTCCTTACCATAGATGAAAACCAAGAGGCAGAAGCCCTTCAGATCCTGAGCGCTATCTGGGATATCAGAGAGCAAGCGTCCAAAAAGGACTCCTCGAAGATGGTGAAGGTTCTGCATGCTCTCACTATGCTGTACTTTCTGACCATGGACCTACAGAAGGTAAGTGGAGCTCATGGTGAGTGGACTCGTAAGGACGATCAGTGTATTTCTATACAACAGTTTTGGAATTGGCCATACTCTTCTCCCATAAAGCCACCAGAGGACCTCAATCACTTGATAAGGCAGGAGTGTAAGGTATCAAAGCACACTGGGTTAGTGACCTATCAGAAAATGTGGCCAACAGAATTTCCTAGGAGGTCACATACTCGTGTGTTGATTCTCGCATCCGCTGGTCTTGAGCCTACACAGGGACATGTGGAGTGGGACTGCTGCTTTATTTTAGGGTAAAGTACAGAGGTTTCGTGGAATGACAAAGCCATTTCCACGTAGTAAAGCGTGTTATTGCCAGGTCACGGTGATGCTACAGTTTTCTGCGCCTCTGTCTGGCTCTTCTCTTTTCGACGTTCTTGTCGCCTCCAACATTCTCCAGAGAGCTGCTAATCTACCAATAATTGTTATAGGGAGAGCAGTATGAGGAATATTAGGAGCGTTTATTGGCAGCCTCACCAACAGTGACATTCAGGACCTTCTGGCCAAAAACAGGCCCTCTATACTTAATGCTGTGTGTGTGTGTGGGGGGGGGGTATACAAGGGTCCTTTTAACCCCTGTGCAGTTGACAAAAGGAAGAGATTTTCTCATTAATGACCATCACCAACCCAAAATGTTACTGCCGGCACCCACATTTCCGTAATGCTGATCTCTTCTAACGCCCTTAGGAAGTCAACTTGAGATATTAAAGTAGATGTTATCGCTTTAAACATTGATGTTCAGCTGGTTTCTGCGTCTGGTCCTTATCACTCCAGGCAGGTCTCTTTATCATGGCTGTGGTGTTAAATCTTCCGCTTGCAATCTCCGCCGTGCCTCTTCCTTCATGAATAATATACGTCGTTGTTATTAAAGTGTAGGTCTGGTCCGTGTATCACACAGTCGTTATAATTTATCACTGCCGGTAACATCATGGAATTTCCTAGCTGTTGATCTCCCCCGTTTAGCGGTTTGAAGAGTCTACGTTATTTATCGAATGTTAATAAACCCAATGACCATCCGACTGCAGATAAATCCGTCAATCCCCAGCCGTCCAAGGCTGAAAGGTCATAATCCATCAAAAGCAACCATAAAGCGGCTTTCTATCCGAGGGAGACATAGTTCCAGATACTAGCGGAACCTCCACTCTGAAAACTACATAATATTAGGTTTTTGTGGGATAAACAATAAGCTAAGAAATTTACTGGAACCTTTGAAATAAAAATCCCGACCTTACTGGTTTTATTTATTCACATTTTGTTTTTTTAGGCTCAGGAAGCTGGGAAGAAACTACTGGAAGCCACCCAACAGCTGCCCCCGGAGGACACATCTGAGGATATCTCTGCATTAATAACGTTAATTGACCTGAAAATGAAATAAACATTCATCCTGAGGCTCTGCTTCACGATTGGCTGCGGATTTAGGTTGTTTAGGATATAACTGGTCCCCAAAACAGGAAGTGGGTGGAGCTTGGCTTAGCGCTCAGTGAAAATGGATGTTGAAATTGCACAGATTTTCTTTGTATCAGCAACTTTATTAAGAATGTAAACTTTTTAGCATACAGTAATTTGGTGTCCCAGTGACTTTACATCATTATCAACCCAATTAAGTCATAGCGACATCCAAGCAAAAAAAGGTCCTTTTAATTCACTATATTCACACATTTTTGTTCATTGTTTCTGTGAATTATTTACACGCGTGACGCGCTTATTAACACGGGATAATATTCATTACAGGCACAGAATTTGCTTTACAATGTTACTACAGGTATTACAGATAGGGTTTCATTTCTACTTATTTATACTCATTCGATTGTTCATGCCGTTTAAAACATACAATGCACGCAATGCTTCGATGTGAGGGGACACCACGGCTGCTGGAAAGTTGACTACTTATTGTGACTATGTATGTGAGTGTGAGTGTGAGTGTGTGTGTGTGAGTGTGAGTGTGTGTATATATATATATACATACAGACATTATTTCTGTGCATAACTTTCACATTGTCTGAGATTAATACTCTTTGTTACATTAAAAAAAAAAGTGCAAGAGACGATTTATGGCAAAAGTTCCCAAAGCTGGCAATAAGCGTTCCGAGACGCAAAGGTCATTATTACGCCATGATATCCGTTGGCGCTGATGACAGCGGGGGAGGTACTGGGTACTGAGGAACCTTTATAGAGCTTTTAAATGGGATTTTGTAAATTATAGAATACAAAAGATATTCTAGTTCCACTATAAAGAGTTTTAGGCTACTATCTATATATGCATTTTAAGTCAATCGTACAGCAGCTTGGGGAAAATAAATTGCATTGTATATATTTTCCCTAGGCCATGTGTCGTACTGGCTTGACTATGAGGACCGTGGCCCCTTTCCCCAATGGCCAATGTCGTACTACGATGAAAGGGGGCCCCAGGTTTACTCTATATGCCACTTTTTGATATTCTTTAAAGTATAAGCAAATTTTGAGTCTAAGCGTAGCTGGAAATATAATTGGATGTCATGAACATGACAATTCAACAAGCAATAATCCTTTCATTGGTAATTAAAGCCAACTATACCTTAGATATTAGCTGACAGGCAGCAGAGTACAAATTGTATCAGGTAGGTAATAAACAGCAATTCAAGAACAAAGAGTGCCAAGAAAGTAACAATTAAATGATGTTTGCAACAAAGTAACAACAAAACAGCAACAATAGAACCAAGTCTATAACGGACGGTAAAGCATGAAGCTTCTCGGCCTATTTGGTTCCAGCCAGTGGTGTATTCTGGCCGGGTTTACAGTGGAAATACTGAAACGAATTTTATTTACAATAGCAGTAGATTTTTTTTTTAGGTGTGGTGATCGGCCATTTTGGCTACAGAGGCCCCGCCCACTCTGCTCATCACCACTCATACCGTTGATTGCCTTGCTTTATGGCTGTGCTGGGGATTTCCATTCCTGTGCCCTACCAAAGCTGTAGAGTTTGGCACACGAGGGATCAAAATGATATAATTTACACAAAAATTAGCACCATCTCCTTTTTTTTTTAGCTCTTATTTACGCAATTACACGTTATTGCATACATTATTTTCATCATGTGTGTAATTGTCGTAACAAGAACCCTACATCTATGTTAGTTTCCCCTTAATTCCTTCAGCGGTAACATATAATTAAACACAGCATTATGCATAATATTTTACGTTACCTGAAAAAAAAATGTAAATGTTCCGATGAGTACTTAAAATAAAATAATGCATTTTTGCATTATATTGCATAACTATTATTATTAACCTTTAACACAATTACAAAAAAAAATTAAAAAAATCAGTAGCTTATATTTCTATGATGTCACCCAGTATCTTCAATGGTCACCATAATGATAATATGTAAACTGTGATCATAATGATAACATGCAAATAAATGTCGCTTACATTTAAAGGGATATGATCGCAAATGACTTTAAAGGGATATGATCACAAATCTTCTGTTTGATTCCTTGAGACCCTGCGAGCATCCCTGGTGCTCTTGCCGGTACAGTTAACCATTCGTATATCAAAAGGGTGCCCGGTACATTACACCCATCTGGCACGTAAACATTAAAAAAAACATATTATTATTATATATTATTGATCTTGTAAAATATTCCTTTCTGGGGACGGATGGCTTGCTGTGAGTTGGAATCTGCCATCCAATTTTCACTGTTAAAAAAAAAAAAAAGCCAAATTCCGTACAAATATGTCAAGTTCCCAATTGCAACACATTCTAGTGTAAAAAAAAGCGCCTTGTTTCAGTTCTGCTTTTAAGATATTAGGTAATACCGTACTTCTGAGACGTAAAGATAAATATTTGTAACAAAAAAAGCTAGTTACATTCCAATTTCAACTGAAAATAATCTATTTTTCGATTCTCCTGGTATTATTTTAGGGCCAGTCACACTCCAGAATTTTAACCCCGAGATGAATTCCATTCTTTTTTATCATGGCCCCCATATCTAAAAAAAAATACATCTGTCATCTCTCAGGGGTCCCTTCAATAACCCCCCCAAAAAAGACCACCGTCCCTCCCCTGCCTTACCATATTTAACAAACACATTTAAACAAGTATCTTTTTAAAAGGCACCCCCACTGGCCCTTGTATTCTGAACAACGCATTGATGTTATACTAGGGATGTGGGGGGACGCGTTGGAGCAGTGTGGGGCCCCCGGAGACGCCTCAGCGACTGGTCCCCGATACAGCTGTACTGGTGCCAACCCTGGTCATATCAGTGATATCCCACATATATTATTCTATTATTATTATTAATTATTATTACGTCCGGGAAGAGCGGGCTGCGTGCGTCTCCCTGCTTAATGCCGGCACTAAAAAGAATCTCTGCTTCCAATGGCGAAAGTCTCTCTTCTTCTGCTCCGACTTCCATCGCAGGGGCATCAGAACCTGTCCCTTAATACCTCGACCCGAGTGACACACAGACGAGGAAAGGAGATCTATTCCGGCCTCTATCTGCCAGCGGTAACGTGGCGCTCACAACAATAAATAACGGAATTAATTGCACATATTTACTATCTGTCTATCGTCTGCGGATATAGATAAATAATATATATATAGGCTTTTTTGGGGTATTATGGGTGCAATGCACTTAGCAGCCTGTTCATTTTAGGGGGGCGCTGTTTGCCATAAGTTGTTGTACAGGTTCATCTATAAACATTATGTATGTGTAGCGGTGGGAGAGCCAATCAGCATCTGAATTAAAACACAGGCCTGGCTGACGCGGGCCAAGGCGGACGTGCTTGCTGAAGACCATGACCAAGCCTTTTAGCCGACTCGGCCAACCTGGCATGTAGCTGGACATGCAGACTACCCCAAAACTAATTATAAGGGACAAAGAGCCCCCCAGCAGCTATACAGGGGGTCACGTGTTATCCCATTTGGTGCCCGTAGACACATAAACCCATTTAATTAGAAATGGCCAATCCCTAGAATCTAGATCCGGCACCAGAGCAAGCTTTTCTGGATTCTGCAGGATAACTTGCAGAGCGAGTGGCAACAGAATGATTTTACGCGTGGATTACACAAAATCGGTGACACCTGGGGTCTTTCAATGCCCCGTATCACTGAACACTTCCAATCTTTGGGGTGTATTCACTAAACTGGGAGTTTGAGGCTACCCCCAGTGTGAGCTCTATCTTTAAGGAGTGAGCTGACCCTGCATAATGTATTGTTAAAGCTACAACATGCCCCCACCCCATAAATTATACATTACACAGGGCCAGCTCACCCGCAAACCCCCGGTTTAGTGAATACCGCCCTTTAAAGATGTTTTGATGCCAGGAAGGCTGGTATGAGACCAGACATGGTTCCGAGGCCCCTCTTTAACCATCGCTGTGCAGGTAAGCGTTTGTAATACATGTCAGATAGAAGGAAGCAGCATTAGTCCTTTTAGAGAGGCTAAAACATTTGTCCATCAGCCCCCGTGTCGCCGCGGAGGTCCCTGTAGGTTACATACACCATGCGTGAGGAGGTAGATTACTTGTCCGTGTTGTGAGTGCAATCAGACGGGGCCGGGGGACGCGGCTTTGGCACGTTCGGACAATCCTTGATGTCCTCTATACGGCTGCAGCTTGCGGACGGCTCCTGTCCTGGAGTCTCCTGGGTTTCCTCGGCCCCGGGGGCTGCAGATAGCGGAGGCGTCTCCTGCCGTATCTTCCCGGGGAGGAGGGATAGCGCGTAATCCGCTATAACGCTTCCCAGATCTAATTTCCACGCCTGGTCAAACTCGGCAAAGCTGACGTTCGCATCAGCATCGCAAACCACGAAAGATCCATTATCCTGCAGGAGAAGATCGATGGCGCACACGTCCGCGCCGAGGATAGAAGAGACTCGCGAGGCTAACAGCTTCCCCTGCTCGCTGAGGGCACAGCTGACAGCCGTACCTCCTGTAAATAATATATATATTATACAATAAATGAAGCATAGACTCTGCCGGCAGATCGGCCCCATCCGGCCCCCCTCTAGTCGCCCGTTTCTCCCGCTGTAAAGACTCAAACCTTAATCAGTCGTTGGTCTCGTCTTAGATTCAGGAGCCGTATGTCTATCCCATGCATGTTTAAATACCCTCACTGTATTACCCTCTACCACTTCTACTGGGAGGCTGTTCCACTTATCTACCACCCTCATTTTTATCCTGCAAACCTTTCCCCGTTTTACTGGCCGGCCTTTAAATGTCCGTTTTCCTCCATTTTTCACAATACTCCCGGTGAGTTCTAGAATATAATAAATAAATTGCTGTTTCTCAGACTTACCTAAACAGCAGCTGCTTTGCATTCGGTCATCCGTGGAGCAGCACAGTATGGAGCCAATCAGTCTCCCCCCGACAATCACCGCGCGGACCCC
Source organism: Spea bombifrons (assembly GCF_027358695.1). NCBI lineage: Eukaryota > Metazoa > Chordata > Amphibia > Anura > Pelobatidae > Spea > Spea bombifrons. Next base: position 4,478,993 of record NC_071098.1, read on the forward strand.
CTTCCCGTGCGAGTCCTTCACATACTTCTGGAACAGGTATGGCGCGTCGTGCCGCATTAGGTGGGATAGATCCAGTAAGTGGTGCTTATCCCTGGCAAGAAATACGGCTCTTCCTACAAGCAGAACAACAAATCGGGGGGAAACGTGTCACGGAACACATGATTTTTTAATGTTTATGGATTTACACATTTTTCACTTCAAATACAGAGGGTCTCCATGTCCAAGCATCCGCTCAGAGGGTGGTAGCTAAGTGGAACAGCCACCCCACAGAAGTGGTAGAGGCTAATACAGTGAGGGAATTTAAACATGTACGGGACGGGTATATCGTTTTGGCATCGAGACCAACTGAGGGCTTACTCCGCGTGAGGCTTTATTAACCATTTAAGTGATGGCTCGTTGGGTTATGACAGTGAGCCGCCATGTTTCCGCGTGACGTTATTGGAAATACCTTGATATCCTCGTGTGTTTTTCACAACCACAGGATACCCGAGCGGTTCGGCTGCTTGTATCATTTTGGAGAAGTCGTCGTGGCCGCCTACCGAGAGAAAACAAACTTCAGAATTTGACAAATTTGCTGATTCCAAATCAATTACCGCAAAAAAAAATGGGTTTATTGGCGCGGATACAAATGCACTGAGATGGACTAAAGCCAGAAACAAAGCTGCTAAGTATCCGGATCGTTTTATAAGAAGCCCCAAAACCCGCCATAAATCATATGGTAGAGAAAACGTTCTCAGCAAGTTCTAGAACAGCCTCGATTGGGCTGGGGGGGGGCAGATCCCGGGGTCCCCATTATGTTTAAAGGGTCTCTGAAGTTCTCCTTCTACACCGGTGTCTCCTAACGTGTGTTACTCCTATCATCAAACTGTATCAAATTCAATGTAATTGTTACTTTTCCTGCCCCCTTATTGCGCAATGGTTTTTAGGGCGCGCTGTGAATAGCCAATGAGCTGTGAGGTTGTATTTTAATTTTTGGGGGACAAATAGCAAACCAAACATATCACTGGAAGGAGCGGACTGCGTTCAGCTTAGAACGTCAACAAATTCTTGATGTCCCTCAAGCTTTTGGAGACACCAACTTCAAGTAAATCATTTTAGGATAAATGAGCTCAGCTTCTAAGTACATTTCACCAAAGAGGACAGGTGGCTACATGCCACGGTGGCTTCCACACCAAATATATGTGTCTATGCGATGAAGTTGAGTTGTGTCTCAGAGGTCAGACCACGTGAGCAAAGTTCCTACAGATCGCTAAAAAAAACTGTATAAAGCTGTATAAAGTTGGACCAGAAGACATTTTTCTTTTTGAATCCCATTTGGAGTAAAATTATTTCAACAACATTCTTTGTTACCATTTTTGGGTGAGGTGAAGCAAAAGGAATGTCATTTATTAACCTAAATTATGTAACAATTATAGAATCCTCCAGGAATAGGTAAAGTGTCTCTTCCTGGACACCGGTGACCAGGATGTGGAAGTCATTGTTGCTCATGGGGCATCTGGTCAAATGTCCTTCACAAAGAATGTTGTTGCCTAACCCTGGAGTCCACTTTAGACCTGAGCAGATGTCATCATAACAAGTTCAGAGAAGACTCTCAAATAAAAGGGATCACTCTGTGCAAGGCAGGCATTGGGGTGACCTGATCTCAGAAGACCGATAACGTTCTGATAACTCAGTTCTTGTGCTCTTCTGAATCATTTGGCATCTTCGAAAGTCTATGTCTAGTCTACCTGAAAGATGGACCTTCGTCTTGTACGTTGGATTTATTATTTTTATTTGAGGCAACAATTATATTTGGTAGAGCTCTTATTTGGAATGGTGGTCAACATCAACAAGCTGTTGGCCAAGAAGAACCTCTGAACCTGGGATTCCTGCTCCAGAACACATGATATTAAAACTTATTTTGAAGGTTGCGGATACCAAAGACTAGGAACTCCCGACCATGTATTTTCTTGGACTTACCGTAGGAGAAAGTGTCAGGTAAGGGTATCCCGTGGCCCGCGAGCTCTTGAAATGTCCAGAACTTATTCACACAGTTTAAAATGGCTTTCGGATGATTCACTAGACGGCAACCTAGCTTTTCAAGGTGTCTCAAAACCGTTATAGCGCTATCAGACTGCACCGTTGGGGTTGGCAACCGAACCAGTATCACCTGAGGGTAAGCAGTCACAATCTTCTGGTTAATTTGCAAGCCTGGAAACAAGATTTTATGAGAGATGGGATCCAACAAAAAACCAAAAACATGATCTATAGCATCATATATGTGCGTTGCTATACGTTAAAGGTGCAGTTCCACTTACTCGGCTAATTCTAACATCATTCAAACTAAAAATATTTTGCCTCTTTCCTTATTTCCACCTACTATATAACTCAATAAATGTCTTGTCTAAGTGGAACAGCTACTTAATCTGTCATACGTTGTATCTGTCACATACATTTTGTTTTTAAAATCATCCATTGTTCCAAAAAGTCCACACAGAGATTGCTCATAAAACATAAATATATATAAAGCATTTTTACTGAGGGATGGTAGATACATGGAACAGCTTCCCAGCAGAAGTGGTAGAGGGTAATACAGTGAGGGGATTAAACATACATGGGATAGGCATACGGCTCCTGCATCTAAGACGAGACCAACGTTAAAGTTTGAGTTTTTACAGGAGGAGAAACTGGCATATGTATGAAAATAAATATTTAGACATTTTCTTTACATTTTCTTTACGCTTTAGCAGGAAATCCTCTGCCACTTTATTTTCTATTCTCAGTTTAGACCGCAGCAGTATCTCTGACTCATCCTGCCCTAAAAATAACATTTTGTGCAAAAAAAAAAAAACCTAAATAAAGAAATAAATAAAAACCACTGAATACTTCAACCTAAAGTTAACCAGAAAAATCCCTTAGCCGCTCGAGCGATTTTCTACGGTTTGTGAATCTCACACGTTACGGGATAACCTTATATTGCAGAATTACGAGACGTGCGCTTGGAAGATAAAAAGGTTGAGTTAATCTGATTTAAAGGGCCTGTTCAACCGGCGGAGGTGGTATTCTGATGTCTCCTTATTGCCTGATCACTTGGTCATCGTCATCATCAGTTCCTCCTTAGCCGGTCCCCAATGAACCTTGGGGGGGAATTATTAACATAAAACGAGCAGGTCACCTGATTTTAGGACTTTAATATCCCCCAAGTACCCCAATGTCCGGTGCGCAATAAGGTCCTACAATCTCTAACTGAGCTTCAGCAAAACCCTCGACGTGTTGTCCACGAAAGAAGCCAGATTTGCCTGAACCTGCTGAAAATCATAGTAAGTCCGCGGGTCAAAGGTGATCCATACAGAAGCCGGGACCATCGGCATAAAATTCATAAGTATTAAAAAAAAGGTATTTTTGTTGTTTAAAATAATTTACTTTCTTTGTCTTCGCTACGATCAGGAAGTCTCTGCCGACGCAGCAGGGAAGAAACTACCTGCCGCCCCATTAGCAGCTTAGAATCTCATCAATCCATCACGGGAAGTGTCCGGTCTCTCAGAAAGTGCCGAGTGTGCGGTTTTATTGTCAGGCGCTGGCTCGCCAAGATCATTTCAAGGAAATTCCTGAGTCTCTTACTCTCGATTTCCAATCCATGTCATGAAAAAGGTGTATTTTAAAGCAAAGCACATGAACGGGGCGACATTCGGTAAAATGACCCCATTCTATTCCAACTGAGGTTGGGAATCCATACCCTCCAACGTCTACCCTCCCGCAATATGAATCCCACTCTCCCGAATCCCGCTGCCCCCCCAAAGCCTGATGTAGAGGTCAGTGGGACAGCGGCATGGAGTGGCTAAATTGTGACTGGACCATGCAAAGCGGGACAGTTGGGAGGCATGCGGATCACAGCTTTGTAAAATATGATTAAATTAATGGGGAGCTGCAGGCTGTCCAATCCAACTTCCAAGCAAGTGAGCCTTTCCTTGATTATTATTGATTAGCTCATCGGAGTGATTATTCATTGGGGCCCTTCGGACATTCTACAAGGGCACGAGCTTTCTAGAAGGTCAAGCAACTAGAATAGAATTAGAAGAATAGAAACTTGGATTTTGCCGTCAGATCGGCCCCATTCGGCCCCCCCATCTAGTTTCCCCGTTCTTCCTGCTGTAAAGACTCTCTGCAACTTGTGCTGGAAGGCTGTTCCACTGATCTACCCCCTTCTCAGTAAATCAGACGGTTCATGTCATAAAAGCGACACACAGAGCCCTTTGAAAAAGCACTTTTTTGTTTCTATAGGAACAAAATATCAGTGCCTGCTTTGTGTCACATGACAATTAGGAATTCCCTGAAAAAATACGAAGGACGCAACATTCTACATCCTTAAAGGATTATTTCAGGGAATGTCACGGACCCTCGGAATTAGGATTCTAATGCTGCACAACGATCTAGAAGAAAGTCGCCCAAAATATTCTATGGAAAATGTATATTGGAGACTGAAAACCAGCCTGGGTTATCCTTTCCAGATCCCGGGGTATAAAATTACCCGTCCTACCCCTGTTAATTAGTGCATTGACTGCGATGAAGCCAGATTTTCCTATGAGTAATCTCTGACTAATTAACAGATCTGATTATTCTAATCTCTTTTGGGATTTTTTTTTAAAGTTTTCTTGGTTTTGAACGCTATGTACGTTAATTATCCCACCCCACGCAAGGAGGCGTCAAATTGCATTACATGGGATACATGAAAAAAAGAAAAACCTAAATAATGGGGGCATAAGTTGTATTGGTTGGCATTGGTTGGCACTGCTTCCCCCAGCTGTGATACCTACCTAAACCTAATTCTTTATACTCATATGTATTTATTTATGAAATGTATCAAAGGTCTGTATTTATGGATACATTTATAAAATAACTAGGAGGACATACAGGGCTATAATTGATACAAATAACGTTAATCGCTGGCAGGAAGTTCCGCGGGATACGGGTAGGAAGTCTAGCGGGATACGGGCAGGAAGTTCCGCGGGATATGGGTAGGAAGTCTAGTGGGGTACGGGCAGGAAGTCTAGCGGGATACGGGCAGGAAGTCCCGCGGGATGCTGGCAGGAAGTCCTGCTGTCTCCCATTTCCTGGAAGCGGTGCTTCTCAAGGTATCTCCAGGCAAAACCCGGAGAGTTCCCAGGTATATACATCACTTGATGCGCTAAAAGGTCTGAGAAGTAAAAGCTCATTGTATTATATTTATTTTCTTTCTCCACTCATCAGAATACCTCACGACTTCTACCCCCGGTGAATTACGCAGCATACGCAACGGGATTGCGGTCCTGAATCCCGCTGTCCCGGGAAAAAGAGGGGCAAGTAGAGCTCAGTGGGATAGCAGCAAAGAGTTGCAAAGTTGGGACTGCCTTGCTTAAAGCGAGCCAGTTGGGAGGCATGCATTAATAATAAGTGGATACTGTTTCATGCTGTTATACCTGCCCGAGCTGTAGGTAAAGCGGTAGGATTTTACGCGGGGCTCCTTTATTTCAAGCTGTTTCCCGGTGTGGAGAGCCCACGTTGTCTCGTGCCCACTCTGGGCTGATGCCTCCCGAGTGTCACCCTCTGGGCAGATGGCACAGAAACGCTCTGATGTAATTCAACTGCAACGCCGAGTCACTTAACACCCAATATCTCCTCTAATGCGAATAAAGATCGTAAAGATGGTTGTGGAGTCGTTAAGGTGACAAATGATGTCGTGCGACACAAAAAATTCAATACAACCAAGAATACCATAAATTATAATGTTTGGGCTCCTTAACTACATTCCCCATCATCCATATACTGGGTGGGTTAAGGCTGAAGGGGATCATAGTCTACAATAGTTTCATACCGAACACTGCAGATAGCTCATTCTCAATATTAATATTTCACGAGAAATATTTTCTTTATATTATTTTATTAAAAAATAAAAACACAGAATCCGCCGGCAGATCGGCCCCATCCGGCCCCCGTCTAGTCTGCCCGTTTCTCGTGCTGTAAAGACTCAAACCTTAATCAGTCGTTGGTGTCGTCTTAAATTGAGGAGCCGTACGCCTATCACATGCATGTTTAAATCCTCTCACTGTATAAGTCTCTACCACTTCTGCTGGGAGGCTGTTCCATTTAGCTACCACCCTCTCAGTAAAGTAAAACTTCCTTCCATTCCATCTAAGCCTAAAAATAGTCAACTTTTCGTGCCTTTTTTCCCGAATTGCCATAGACTCCTCAAATCATCGCTCGCCTTGCCAACCAATGGAGAATTATACAGAAAGGAGACATTTTCCGATGAGCCCAGTGCCTGTTTATGTCTGGGAACCGGCTCCTTAGAGAAGCAGCTGCTGCAGAACATCTTGGAAAACGGACCTTAATTAAAAAAGTAGGACCGAGACATTTGTTTCCAAGGGTTTCTGCCGAAGATGACATCATTTTAACAAACTAACCTGGTTTTCCTGTGTTTTCACAAAATATGAATTCTAAAAATTCTATAAAAATATTTTGTCCTCTGAAACATATATTTTTGGCTAAAAACCCCCAGACCCCCCCCCCCCGCTTCTCCTTAATAATTCTGATGCTGTTTTTTTTAAGTTTCAGTTCTACAGAAATTCCAGATATCTTACCCAAGTGTCCGTCGGTGACAGTGAGGGCTATGTGCTCCATTAAAACCAAAGCGAACCCCACTTCTTGTTCCCGGCATCTCAGCTTCAGCGCTTCCGAGATCCGCGTCTGTGGATAATCCTCCAGGATCTGCCTGTCTGTGAGAAGCCACAGCTGGGAGCCCATGGTGAACGCGGAGCAAAAAAAAAGAAAGAAAGGGCAAAAGAAAAAAAATACCCAAATGCAATAGGAGGGGCGCAAGAACGGAGCCAAGGTCAGTCCCTTTAAAGCCCTTTAAAGGCCTGAGTGCAGCACCGAGACGTCTGTACAGGAACACATGATGAGCTGCATTGGACCAGCACCCAGAGATGGGGCATCAGAGGCAGATTCTAATACCCTCCCCAGCTCACAGCCCCCAGCTCCATGCGCAGCCAGGGTACATCGCCTTGATGCAATCAACACTGAAGGAACCTTGACAAATCCACTTTAAATGTAAGAAAGGTTTACTAACGCCATGCTCATTAGCAATGCTGATAATTGGCTCATTTTTCCTTCTTCTGCATGTTTTTCATTCTTGCTATTTCTGCATCACCTGCTGCCCCACATCCTGCGGCTGCGGACCTTGCGCTTGCCCCTGTTACCTGCAGCTTACCTAAGGAAAGCCAGAGCTGCATCCAAAGAAAGGTTATTATTATAGCAATCATTACTGGATTCCCCCCGGCCAATCGGCAGCTCGGATGCCAAGGACCTATCCTTTTGCAGGGATGGCAGTCTTGAGACTGCAGATTGACCAATCGCGGAGCTCGGATGCGAGTGATGCTTACAAAGGATGCTCTCTGGGTACCAGCGCTGCCTGCATCCCCTTCATCGTATCCTTATCATCAGGGTGCTTCGTCGGTTATTGTACAACATGTTCTGTATGGGTCCGGCAGCACAGAGGTTAAAGGGAATTATGTATGAATAAGGGATAAGACGGAGATATTTTTCTCCAATTCGATAAATCCTCTGCTTTTAGAATAGAATTTGGACCAAAAAAGTGGAATCTTAAGATACAGTTTAACCCCTTAGACTGCATTTACCTTTACCGTGGTTGAGGGACGCGCTTAACCCCTTAAGAGCCAGAGTGGCAAGGAGCATGTTCCCCATGGTTTTACACCGCATCCAGAAGTCATTTGTTTTAATGCTCGTCAATAAGACTCCAATTTCTGCTGAATCTTGAGGGTTTGTTTTTTTTTAGGATGCTTTTTCCAATCAATAAGACTGTGAGAACGCTGCATAGAAGAGTCGATAACGCAGCAAAAAATAACCCTCTTCCTGCTGAGCGCGGTGTTCACGGTGAATGCGCAGGATTTATATCATTTTAATAGGACGCCTAAAAGGATTTGCACAACACTCTGTGTTCCAGAATGGAGCGATTTGTTGTAAATGAAATTTGATAGCTGGAGATTTGAGTTTTAATCACAGAGCGCTTACTTAAATAGGTTTAGTAAGTGTACCGAGCTCTACCTCTGTCCCGAGGGATAGAACCGGGACTGTCCCATGCAATGCGGGACAGTTGACAGTTATGCGATAGTAATATGACCACATGACTGCTCAGGGGGTGGCAGTGATTGGGAGTCACAGCTCCCCACCATTGTCAATCCCTGGGGGGGGCAGGAGATGCCTGGCCGGGGTGTTCATCTTTTTTGTCCCTTGTATAGAGCACCTGGGCCTCTGTATAAGGCACTCCGGGTCCCATATACACACATATACATCCCTATGTACACACACACACACACACACACACACACACATATATATATAGATAGATAGATAGATAGATAGATAGATAGATAGATAGATATAATAATAACAATAATATGTCTATTGGGGAATTCCTTGGTTAAATACGAAAGCTTGAAATTCCTTGCTCCTTCAAACCCCAAGCTTTGTTCTGCATGTATTTATTATTGGTGTCCTATAGTTTATCTAAAGCCACCTATTCTCAAATAACATTGGCGTATTGCAATTCCGCACTGACATTAGGCTTGTCCCCTTTCACTACCCGTAGCGCATACAGAACACGATTGTTCCCAGACTCTCCACGACACTGTCATTAAAGTTTTCATGCTTTGAATCTAGTTTCCCCCCGTTCGCGGGGATGTCGGGAGTTGTAGTTCCTCGGCACGTCTGCATTCGTTCCTCTCCTGGCCGACACGTCGGGACCGCACGGAGCAGCAGATCAGGTTAGACACTCCTAACTCGTTCTGTAGAAGCTGAGGCGGCAGTCGAGCTGGAGCACCGGAACTCCGAGTGCGGAGATGAGGGCTCCAGGCCGTCTGTCCTGGGGTTAGAGGAAGGGGCTGGTCCGGGCCGGGTGTGAGCTGAAGCCTGGCAGCAGTAGCAGCTGAGGGGACGGCAAGGATCGGGAGTTATAGCTCCTTAATGGGGCTTCGGTCTGGCACTGGGACCCCCATTAAACGCCCCTAGGTGGCAGGAGGCGCCGTGCTGGGGTGTCCGTCTCCTATGTCGCTTGTATAGAGCACCCGGGCCTCTGTATAAGGCCCTCTAGGTGCCATATACACATATACAGCTCTGTGTACACGTATAGCCTGCCACAGGGATAAGGCCATATATGTATTAATATACAGGGCTTAGTGTGGGATTGTGTGTGTGTGTATATATAGATATAGAATTGGTAGATTCTAGCACAGCTCCCCTGATGCCCCTCTTTCCTCCCCTGATGCCCCTCTTTTCTAGGTCGGAATGTTTGCTGGGTATGAGGGTATCGCAGGGTTCTACAGCCCTAAAAGCCCCGATAATGTGTATAGAAACAGCAGGAAATATGTTTATATATTAACTTATCTAAGTAAAAATGCATTATTCTTATAAATGCCTTCTAAACAAACACCAATGGGGCGCAGTGTTACTTAAAAGGTCTTGGTTAAGCCCCACCCCATAAAACAAAAGTGCCCCCTTTGGAGGGAAGTCACTGTCGGTGGCAAATAGGTGACTAACAGCAGCGTACTTTGGTGTAACGGAAGAACACAATTACTCATCTGTTACAGATACCCCGCTTTATTCATAAGAGATACAGATCTCAGAATCTGCTGGCAGATCGGCCCCCATTCGCCCCCCGTCTACTCGCCCGTTTCTCCTGCTGTAAAGACTCAAACCTTAATCAGTCGTTGGTCTCGTCTTGGATTCCGGAGCCGTATGTCTATCCCGTGCGTGTTTAAATCCCCTCGCTGTTTGTAATATACTAAAGTTACTGTCATAAAGTGGCTCTGCGATTAAATAGAGAAGTAACAAATCTGCGGCTGCAGCGTTAGTCGCCGGCAAACATCAGCCAGACCCGAGGTGCTCGGCCGATTGATGCTGGGGAGATGATCGTTCCGTCTGCCACCAGTATAACGATCCCGGTTTGGCGCTTTGGGAAGTAAACCTGTTTTCCTTGCCGGTGCCGTAAACATTAATTATCGTTAACGCGGTTTGTGCCAGCAGATTTGTAGTGAGGAATTGAATCCGTCTTCTGATTGTAGGCATGTGACGGCATCCCAAATTGGTTCTGTATTATCTTTTATTTATACCGCAGCCCTTCTTACAGTCCATGCGATCAAAGGGTCCAACAAAACTAGAAGTGACCCGGTACATCGGGTACAGCGGACCCGGCTCACAGGCTTACAATCTACAAAGACACGTAACGTGCGGAGAAAGAGAGCGAGTGTTATAGATGTATGAGACGCAGCCATCAAAATGATTATTTTTGGGGCAAATAAAACATCTTCCAATTACGTTTTTATGTACTTTGTGTCGTAACGTGTCAGATACTCTTTTATAGCTTCGTACGATACAAATGAGTTTAAGTTGGCATCTGGTTGGCAGCCCGAGGCGGATCGGACTGGCACCGTGCGTCTCGTTGCTTTCCAGTATATATTTTTTTCTTGCACGTGCCGATCTGTACCAGAACCGAGCGGGGATTTTATTTTACGGATACGTTGTATCCGTAACTCTTAAAAGAGCGAGATGTTAATTCCCCGTCACGGAATATTTAAACCTGTTGTCTGGTTACTATGATGATCGCTACTACTTTCCAGAAGTGCTGGCGTTTTTTATTTATTTTTTATTTCCTGGTATTTTTGTGTTTGCCGTCTCGTATTTTGTCTCGGTTGCTGATTTAAATGCCATGGGTTATACGAAGCGTTCCCGTGGACCAAAGTACTTTTTTTTTGGATAAAATTACAATTTTATATCCAAAAATACACTTGTTATATTGAAAGCGGTTAGCTGGATCGTCTAAAAGTTAAGTTAAAGGGACAGTCGAATGTGCCAGACACCCCGGTATAGACGAAGGAATATTAAAGGAACCAACCATACACCCATCATACGCTTTTAAGTACTTGCGTTAAGATGGCCAATGCCGTGATATACACATAAACTGGGTTTGTAACGCGCATGTGCAGAAGTATACACTACTGTTCAAAAGTTTGGGGTCACTAAGCTGCTTTCATGATAAACAAGGACATTTCTGACTGTAGCATAATTGCATGATTTCTAACCATCAATTAGCCTTTTAAACTTGGATTAGCGAACACCAAGTGCCATTGGAACACAAGAGTGATGGGAGTGATAAAGGGCCGTTGGAACACAGGAGTGATGGGAGTGATAAAGGGCTGTTGGAACACAGGAGTGATGGGAGTGATAAAGGGCCATTGGAACACAGGAGTGATGGGAGTGATAAAGGGCCATTGGAACACAGGAGTGATGGGAGTGATAAAGGGCCATTGGCACACAGGAGTGATGGGAGTGATAAAGGGCCTCTGTACGCCTATGGGGAGATTCCGTTTTCCGTTAAAAATCGTGTGACTGTCTAATATGCCAAATATATTTCATATGGGAGAATGGATTTTGTGTTATATCATAAACTATTGAAACAACGTATCAGTTGTGCTTCAAATATTTCTTAACTTACAATAAAGAGTCAGTAACGAGATGCTAGGAAATGAATAAAATTCTGTATGGTGGCTGTACTGGAACAGGAGGGTGCCTGTGAGGTTCACGTTACTTAAAGGCAGCCTGCCCGTGCCATTTTTATTCCGAACTGGTCAGTGCCCCAAACAGCTGGCCTCTCGAGTGCCCCTTCCAAACCACCTACCTGCGGGGGGGGGGGCTCTTTCTCTTCCTCCATGCTGTGTGCAGACTGATCCAGCATGCAGGAAATGAATGTGATGTCACTTCCTGCCCGCTGGATGAGTCAGAGTGTGAGAGATCATCCAATCATATGCTCTCTCTCCGTGCCGCTGGCTGTGGGTAAGGGACAGGCAAGTGGTTGCAAGGGTTCCCCCGGCCCCTACGATCTTGATTAACGCCCCGGGGTCAGGTATTTTTGGGGGGGTTTCTGAGAGTGGGAAGGTTTATTAAAAGCGCAGAGAATATGATAATTACTCCCCCCCCAACGTTACCTTTTTGCTATCAGTTTTTTTTTTTTTTTTTTTTTTTTTATAGGTGATCCGTTTCATTTTTTTGTGCCGGGTGCTAGAAAAGAAACAGAAGCTGATAACTTCAACAAAGATGGGCTACAGAAAGTAATCTGTATTACATCCAAATCAGCAAAGCGTTGAAAGGTAGGCTGGTGTGCGCCAGGTAGCGATGGCTGCCGCTCATGAATCTTCGCTGGGGCTGTTACATATTAATCATTAATTATTAATACATTCATTTCTATAATCTGGATCTATTCAGCAAATTGCACACGTTTTCCTTCCCTGTCTCTTCCTTTTTCTTTCCTTTTTTGGTTTTCCCTTTCCTTTTTCTTCCTAATTGGTTTTTAATTTCCTGTTTTCAATCAGCATGTATCGCGAGGTATCTAGGCAACCTTAATAGTTTTTTTTTAAACTCATTTTATAAAAAGTAAGACATTCAATCCAGAATGTGAAGGGTTACCCTTTTCTGATCCTGTTATAAAACTGATGAATCAGTTAAGAAAAACCATCCTGACTTTGCTCGAGAGCTCTGTGAACGGCCGTGTTTAGTGGAAGAATTCCTAGGAAAATAAAAAGGATGATGAAAACAAGTGAATTTTTTTTTTTTAAAAGGCCAGTATTTGATGAATTAAAGGGACACGGCAGCCATCATATGCACTTTAATACATGTGATAGCTGATAGATCCCTTTTTGTGTGTGTGTGTGTGGGGGGTCTGCAGAAACCCCTGCATATATTTACCCCATCCCCCGAAACCAGGTGTTTTCCATGCTGATGCGTTCGGCCGAAGACATCTTCCGCCACGTGATATTCTTGATGCTGGACCCCCCATTGATCTCGGCGGGAGCCATTCCCTGCCACGGATTGGCTGCTTCGGTGGCGTCTGCGCGTCCGACTCTTGAGGGGTTAAGCCAAGAAGTAACGATCGGTGGGAAGACATGAACCTGGCACGGAATTGGCACTGAGGGATCTGGCTCGTGTTGGTGTTCTCCAGCCTTTGCCTTAAGTGACCTCTGCAGTTTGCGTTGAGGATCGGAAAGCGATGCCTCTTTCTTTGTTTGCGTATTTCCTCGATCTAATGTTACATTTCACAGTCGAGTGACACCTGGCCAGACTGAGGAACACTTCCATGAGTGCGCGCCGAGTGTGCGAAACACGGGAACCGTCTCAGCCTGTTGTGATTTGCAAAGAGTGGCTCGGAATTAAGGAACCCCCCAACCGGGAGGGTTATTACAGGTCGTAGCCGGCTTGTGCTGTCATCTAAGGCTTTAGAAATAGCAGGAACGCTCGATTTAGTGTTAAAAGTTACTTCTGTGGAATGGTAGGAAGTTTTACTTTACTGAGAGGGTGGTAGATGCGTGGAACAGCCTCCCATCAGAAGTGGTAGGGGCTAAAACAGTGAGGGAGTTTAATAGGCACAAGAATTTAAGATGAGAAAAACCTGTTGAGTACGTCTGAGAGACAAAGCTTACCCTTGGTGGGGCAAATACATACGGTGGGGCAAATACATACGGTGGGATGCCTCCCTGCATTTGCAAACGGATAAAGTTAAAATTTAAAGGGACCACGCGGTTGTTATGCGCATTAACGTCGTGTATACGATGGCTGGGGGTCTCCCTTTTAGGTTAGAAAGCGGTCCCGGGGACACGTCCGGCTCCCATAGGCTTGTCTTCTGCAATCATAAGAACACAATCACTGCGCTTGTTCTATTTACAAGCCATTCGTCACATGCCGACTTCTCATCACAAGCTGGTTATCCAGAGCCGGCAGACGGCCGGTGACGCAGGGGTAGAATTTATCCCGGGATAATGGTCTGCTGCTACCCAGATCCCCCGAGCTCCGGCGAGCCCACCGAACCGGGAATTCTCCATACGGATCTCGGCAGTGCTGCGGGGAGAGACCCTCGCGTTATCCTTCCCGCTCCGCTGTGTTCCGCGTAGACCTGCTCCGACTTGCCTTCGCACAAACCAGACTAAAAAAAAGAATTCGGTGTGTATAGTCTGAATTCCCGCTCCTAATCTGCGCTGTGAGCGTCGGCGCTCGCGTAGGATCCGCGTTTCATTCACGTTTCCGTTTCCTGCCCTGTGCTGCGTAACGTCACGCAGTCAGTTGTTTATCCAAAACCTAACATTTTTTAGTTATATATTTATAACTTTTATATAATTCTGCAGAATGCTAAGTAAACATTACTGTACTCAAATTACACAATATACAATTTTACCTGTAAAAAAAATAAATAAACCCCAAACAATTAAATAAAAAAATTAATTAAAAAAACCCACTTATAAATCCTGTAATAGTCATTCGCTTGGCGGAGGTTACGGTTTAAATTCCTGTTGATGTTTCCAGCCGTAGTTGTAAATTTAAATGTTTCTGGTTATCCCTGCTGCAAATTCTTACACCAATACACAACATATTAATCATGTTTTTTTAAGTATTCATAAGGAAAAAAAATAAATAAATATGTATATATATATATTTTTTTTACATAATATTGTTGAAAAACATCATAAATCTTATTTTTTGCAGATCTGGATTTTTGTCAGTCATGTGATTTTAGTTTTTTGGGGTGATTTTTCCCGGCTCAAACACCACACTGAGGTGATGCTTTATGGCGATGCTAAAGAAGTCCGTTCCTCCATAGACTTCCATTAGTTAGTGTCCAGCTAAGTGATTACGACCGAGCCATTCTATGTTGTGCTTGTCTAGTAGATCGAGGCACAGATAACAGAGTGAGAACAAATGGCTAATATGCAGCTGCTTGAAAACATTATATTTTGGGGCAAAAAACACAACAGTTGACTTTATTGGCTATTTATTTATATATTTATATATGTTTTTGTTTCGACCCCCAAAAGAGCTCTAGAAAAGGACGTTCTCGGGTCGCCTTCCAGCTGCTCTGCCTCTGAAGGGTTAACCCGATCACGTCGGGAAGTGATACTTTCTACTGCTCTAGCGAGGAATTTCGCTTTATTTAATGTCCCCCCTCTTCTTCTCTTTATAGGGGACTTCCTTCCTGTCCAGATGGGTTTACGTGGATCGAGCTACACGTTTGTGACATCGCACACGAGGTGAGGGATTTAAAAAAAAAAAAATCTGTTTTTAAATGTAACGGAAAGAAGTTTGGTTAAAAAATTGTAATATATATTAAAGCAGAAAACTTCCTTAAATGTGTGAAAGCGGGTAGAAGTTTCTGTCCTGATCACGTGGGATGGAAAGCGACGCTCTCCCCGTTTGTTTTTCACGCGCACGGCCCTCTCGCCAACAAAAGTAAAGACTGCATCCTCTAGATCAGGGGTGTCCAACCTGCGGCCCTCCAGCTGCTGCAGGACTACATCTCCCATAATGCTGTTTTAGATACGGGGCTGGCTGAGGAGTACGGGAGCCCTCTTTATCTAACGTATCGTCTCGTCTTAGTCTTGTGGCCGCTTGCCCTTTGGGATCTGCTTTTAGCATCATGGAATCCATTGCCTCACTAAATCGGCTGCAACCTACGGTCAGACGATTCGATGTAATGTACGGAAGTGGAACAGCCTCCCAGCAGAAGTGGTAGAGGGTAATACAGCGAGGATAGGAAGACAGCTCCTGAATCTTAAGACTGATTGAGGTTTGAGTCTTTACAGCGGGTAAAACGGGCAGACTAGACGGGGGCCAAATGGGGCCGATCTGCCGGCAATCTTTTTGTGTTTATTTTTTAATAATATAATATTTCTGCTCTTGTGATAGGACTGACACGGTCATGTGACCCTATTTTAACAGAGGGTAACCCATGATTTAAATTCGTATATTACATTATTTTGTGTATATTTCGTTTCAGGTTGGAGGTCGATCACCCTTTGATTTGGAGATCCTAAAATTCACCAGAAAACCACCCGGATTTTTTTATTATTTTTTTATTTTTTGTTAACCTGGAAGGACAGCCCCGAGGGATAAATCACGCCGCGCGAGATGACTTCGGAACTGGAGAGCAGTTTGACTTCTATGGACTGGCTGCCGCAGCTGACGGTGAGAGCGGCCATCCAGAACTCGGACAATGCCCAACACGGTCACGGAACCGGCGCCGGCAAGAAGGTCCTCGACCCGAACACCACGCTGGACCAGGAGGACGTCCAGCAGCACAAGGATGGGAAGCCCCCCTATAGCTACGCCAGCCTCATTACGTTTGCAATCAACAGCTCACCAAAAAAGAAAATGACTCTTAGCGAGATTTACCAATGGATCTGTGATAACTTCCCGTACTACAAAGAGGCCGGAAGCGGCTGGAAGGTAAGGATTTTCGTTTTAAAGCATTTAAGGGGCAAAAATAAGTTGCCGGGGGGCTGAGCGTGTAGGGGGAAGTTGTGTTGGCGAGTAGACCCTGCGGACCGTGGACCCCGGGTCCGAATTCCCGGGTCAGCTTTTCTCGCGTCTGGGTGACGGGGTCTGTCTGGTCACGTGGGTCGCCGGAGGTCTCCTTCCTGGTAATCATGTCTTTGCCGGTAGTGATCCGTTCTCCGTGGCCTGGCAGCACTGGCCCCCCTGGCCCTCCCATGGAGTTCATGAGAGGAGGGGTGGCCAGAGGGTGAGCGGCGCCCGGCGTCCTGCGATTGAGAAGTTTTAAGCTATACGAGCCAGCAGTTGATTATAGACGACTTCTCCTTATCCACACGGTCCACAGACGGGGCAGATCACGTCCTTGTGAATATCGGTCTTTACGAAGTCTCGTCCGGGCTTCTGGTTTCGCTTTTCGGTCCAGACGTCTGCATCCAAAAACCGGTCTAAACACCGAGCTTAAACCACCCAGAAGAAAAGCAAACGTTATGGTGACAGATGGCAACAAAAAAAGCCCCCCGCGAAGGGCAACGGCGGCTCGTGGGCAGTTTCTACTTTTGGAGACGTGACTTTTAATAACCAAAGACTTCCGACAGCTGCTCCCCTGAAATTACACGTATGCGTATCCCGTGAAAATATCAGCGTGTTCAATACATGATATGCTGGGCAACAGCTGGAAGCTCCAGTCTTAGATTCTCCTGTAAATACCGCTGGAAAGATTTAAAGATGTTGTTTTTGGTCTGCACATGTGACGAAGTATACCCTACCGTTCAAAAGTTTGGGGTCACTGAGCTGTTTTCATGGAAAATCAGTAATTTTCTGGCTGTAACATAATTGCAAAAGGGGTTCTAACTATTAATTAGCCTTTTAAACTTGGATCAGCGAACACAACGTGCCATTGGAACACAGGAGTGATGGGAGTGATACAGGGCCGTTGGAACACAGGCGTGATGGGAGTGATACAGGAGCGATGGGAGTGATAAAGGGCCATTGGAACACAGGAGTGATGCGAGTGATAAAGGGCCATTGGAACACAGGAGTGATGGGAGTGATAAAGGACCTCTGTACGCCTATGAAGAGATTCTATAAAAAATCAGCCGTTTCCAGCTACAATAGTCATTTCCAACATTAACCCCGTCTGTGCTGGATTTCTGATCCATTTCATGTTATTTTAATGGACATTTCTAAGTGACCTCAAACTTTTGAATGGTAGCGTATTAAATATATATCTGTGCAGGCAACGTTATTCTGTATACTTGAGATAATGTTACAGAACTCTCCAAGCTAAAAGAGCGTAACACTGGTTACGTTCTGTGTGATACAGTGCAGTGTTATAGACGTGACAATCGAGGGTTAAATAAAATGATCGGTGAATCGTCCCTTGGCCGGCGGTAACTTACGGAACAGAAGTCTATATTCGGCGTTTATTGACGGTGTTTCCCTGGGAATCTTTTAACGAGGATTATAAATCCCGAAGAGGATCCTGCATATAATCAGCAGGACGAACAACTGTGCCAGGACCTGCCGCTCGGCACCCTTAATGAGGCCGTTATTTAACGTTCTCCACACAAAGGCGTTCTAGATAAATTCTGCTAGGGAACCAGACTTGTCCTGTGACCTCACACGGTCAACCAGTTTTTGGCATTCCCTTAAAGTTGACTCCAGTTAAGGGGTTAAAGTCACCAAAGTCAATTGCTTGTAGCGTCTAATGTTCTAACGTTCTCATGGCATGTTCTAGATCACTCAACTTTTCTTACTCTCTGATAAATGCTGTTTTTATGTTTATATCTGGCTCTATTTTGTGGGTCATCTCTACTGCGCCCGGTTTTGTTGAAGTGGACAGGTAGAATATTACTATTCTATGGAAAAAACGTTGCTCATTCTTTAATTGAGGAAATTAGTATAGATCGAGAACATATCTCTGCAGCCGGCACTGGATTTATACTTCTGGCTCTGCCGGGCGCCGAAAAAAAAAAATAAGTTAAGGAAAGAAATGCGTTGGAGGGGTTTATTTAATAATCCGCGATGACGTCTAAAATATTTAATATTACTTTTCCACCTTGGATTTTTTTATTATTTTGATATAAAATTATAATTTTAAAATACCAAATTCATGCAGTTTTTTTAATGGGTTTCGTGATGCTGACGGACGGTCAATAATCATTGT